>NC_069504.1:589784040-589989040 GCF_027579735.1 Bombina bombina
GATACCTTTTTTTCTGGATATACTTAAAATGATGCACAAAACAGAGGACTTAAATTCATCAATATAAAACTTGCAGAATGTAGCAGTCACCTGTAAGGAATCTTGATACACCTAAGAATAAAAGTAAATATCAAGAATGATCAGAAGATTTAGCCCATTTACATTTTGGACTAAATATCAGATCTGGATATAATTAACTTAAAGGGATATTAAACCCACAACATTTCTTTCATTATTCAGATAGAGAATATAATTTTAAAAAAGTTTCCAATTTTATTTCTATTATCACATTTGCTTAGTTCTCATGTAATTCTTTGTTGAAGGGATACCTAGGTAGGTATCGTGAACATGCCTGTGGCACTGCATGACAGGAAATAGTGTTGCCATCTAGTGCTTCTGCTAATTTATAACATTGTTGCAAAACTGCTGCCATATAGTGCTGTAGACACGTGCACACTCATGAGCTTACATCCCAGTTTTTCAACAAAGAATAACAAGAAAACAAAGAACATTTGATAACAGAAGAAAATTGGAAAGTTGTTTAAAATTGTATGTTCTACCTGAATCACGAAAGAACAAAATTGGGTTTTATGTCCCTTTAATGCAGTTGACAAAAACCTTCTGCTTTCATTCATATATTCTTTGAATAAGGATAATCATGGTTCACATTTTATTTTTATTTTCTGTATGATTGAAAGGGCTGTGCATAAAATGATTTTATCTCTTATTAAGTCAGCATATTAAATAAATAATGAATTGAGTTCCATAGTTATGTCACAAATACATTTTTATGATACTTTTATTAGATATTTGCATAAACTGGCAGCTAGTGGAAAAACTGCTTTTAATATAAGTTGCATGAATCATATATATATATATATACAGGTGAAACTCGAAAAAATAGAATATTGTGCAAAAGTTAATTTTTTTCACTAATGCAACTTAAAAGGTAAAACTAATATATGAGAGAGACTCATTACATGCAAAGCAAGATAATTCAAGCCGTGATTTGTCATAATTGTGATGATTATGGCTTACAGCTCATGAAAACTCCAAATCCACAATCTCAGAGAATTAGAATATTGTGAAAAGGTGCAATATTCTAGGCTCAAAGTGTCCCACTCTAATCAGCTAATTAAGCCTTAACACCTGCAAATGGTTCCTGAGCCTTTAAATGGTCTCTGTCTGGTTCAGTAGGAATCACAATCATGGGATAGACTGCTGACCTTACAGTTGTGCAGAAAACCATCATTGACACCCTCCATAAGGCGGAAAAGCCTCAAAAGGTAATTGCAAAAGAAGTTGAATGTTCCCAAAGTGCTGTATCAAAGCACATTAATAGAAAGTTATATGGAAGGGAAAAATGTGGAAGAAAAAGGTGCACAGGCAGCAGGGATGACCGCAGCCTGGAGAGGATTGTCAGGAAAAGGCCATTCAAAGTGTTGGGGACTTTCACAAGAGCCACCACACACAGATGGATCCTGGACATGGGCTTCAAATGTTGTATTCCTCTTGTCAAGCCACTCCTGAACAACAAACAATGTCAGAAGCATCTTACCTGGGCTAAAGAAAAACAGACCTGGTCTGTTGCTCAGTGGTCCAAAGTCCTCTTTTCTGATGAGAGCAAATTTTGCATCTCATTTGGAAACCAAGGACCCAGAGTATGGAGGAAGAATGGAGAGGCACACACTGCAAGATGCTTGAAGTCCAGTGTGAAGTTTCCACAGTCTGTGTTGATTTGGGGAGCCATGTCATCTGCTGGTGTTGGTCCACTGTGCTTCATTAAGTCCAGGGTCAACGCAACCGTCTACCAGGAGAATTTGGAGCACTTCATGCTTCCTTCCGCAGACGAGCTCTATGGGGATGCTGACTTCATTTTCCAGCAGGACTTGGCACCTGCCCACACTGCCAGAAGCACCAAAACCTGGTTCAATGACCGTGGGATTACTGTGCTTGATTGGCCAGCAAACTCGCCTGACCTGAACCCCATAGAGAATCTATGAGAGACATGAGACCGAACAATGCAGAAGAGCTGAAGGCCGCTATTGAAGCATCCTGGTCTTCCATAACACCTCAGCAGTGCCACATGCTGATGGCTTCCATGCCATTGAGGCAGTAATTGCTGCAAAAGGGGCCCAAACCAAGTACTGAGTACATACAGTATGCATGCTTATACTTTTCAGGTATAAAAAGGTGAGTCATTGTGAACCTCATTTGCATATCTTACCCAGATTCCTTTGCTGCATTGGAAACAGTGTAGTCAGAGAGTTTCTAGGTTTAAAGCAAGTCTTCTGACTTGTTTAGATTTGTAAATGGTTTACACAATGAGTTATTTTCTCTATATTTTGTATTTAGTGGAGGATTTTAAACTCAGTTTTCGCCTCCCCATAATTTTAATTGTTGTTGAATTTCCCCCAGAAATGAACTTTACCAAGCAGTGAATCAACCTACTCACAGCTGATGAGTGGCAAAACCCCGAAACAGCTGTCCTGGGATTGGTCTGAGTCACTGTACTAACCCTAGCTAAGCATAAAAGCTGTGTAATGCAGCAGTGCTATGGCATAAAGGGAAGTCTGTCTTAAAAAGCAGGCTAAAAGTAAAAAGGTGAGTCATTGTGAACCTCATTTGCATATCTTACCCAGATTCCTTTGCTGCATTGGAAACAGTGTAGTCAGAGAGTTTTTAGGTTTAAAGCAAGTCTTCTGACTTGTTTAGATTTGTAAATGGTTTACACAATGAGTTATTTTCTCTATATTTTGTATTTAGTGGAGGATTTTAAACTCACTTTTCACCTCCCCATAATTTTAATTGTTATATCATTATAGGTATAGCTATATACAGATTTATATAGGAATATCTATTTATAAATACATAGAACATATTCTGCTATGTGCAGAACATTGCAATGTTAAATATTTACAGTAAATACACACTAAAACACTTTATTAAATATGAATCTTGCATACATATGTTTTTACATGTTTTCATCTACTTGACTGCAAAGGCTCCAATGCACTTGTATATTTGTCTATATATACATATACATATGTATTTGTGTGTTTATATGTGTATATATGTCTGTAAGTACATACACATATAAATACATATGTACACACACACACACACATATATATATATATATATATTTAGACATGTATATGTATGTATCTCAGTGTTAAAGCCCTTTGCAAGCCTTTTTGTTCATAACACCTGAGACCTCATATATTTGAGCCCTTATAGTTTTTAAAAAAAAAATATTTTTATTAGATAGTGTTTATATTGGTGTAACTGTACTTTTCAATGTATTGATGTGTTTTGTGACACTTTTTGTTTTACGAAACAGTTAACCAGAGTTTTGAGGACACGGTATCATTCTAGAAAAAATCGCCATTGAACTCACAGATTCGTGTTTACTTTCACCTGTAATATGAGCGCTAAACCCGACACATGCAAACACCTGCGATAAACCCCTTTTCGTTTGCTCGTAACTGTTAGTGTGCCACTCATAATTACAATTGGCACACTAACTATAGTGTGGGATGCTATAAGCACTATCGCTGTACTGTGCTAAAATTAGCATGCAACTTGATATTAAAAACATCAAATATATGTAGAAATATGTATTTTTGAATAAATAGAACATATTCTGCTACATGAGGAACATTGGAATGTGAAATATTCATATTTTCATGTCCGTTTAGCGCACATGAGACTATGCGATCGGGTTTGCTCACAAGAAGAGTGTTAGGTTTTTTCCACTTTTTTTCTCTATGGACTTCTATGGTGGAATACGTGAACGGGCACATGATATTCTAAGTTTGGCATTTTGTGCTTGTTGTGTTAGCCCACGAGCGAAAACAGTTTACTTTCAACTCATAATATAAGCACAAACTGACGAGCACAAAAAGCTTACTTCTACTGCAATTAACACTTGATCAGGAGTGTTACTTAGCGCACCACTTGTAATCTGGGCCATAGTTTGTCAGACCACTTTATAAATGCACATATCAGTGATCCTACAGGTCTTGAAATAAAAATAGTAGAATAAATTGCCCCAGATATTTGGGATACAAATAGACTATTATGCTTGAGATGGCAAGAGACTTTTTGGATCAAGGAACTTGGTAGTCTATGTCCCAAAGGGTTAAAGATAGATCTTGATGTGCAGGCATTTATTGTTAAACTCATGGTTAACATTTGTTGGATTGATATATGTATCTTTATTTGGCTACATGCATAGATGGTTATAGTCATTTATTTGAATTCACCAATATTGATTATTACCTATTTAATATAATTCAATTATATATTGGTATAAATACTGTTTAAACATATGAGGGTGCTTGATTTAATACTTTAATACTTATGTTAATGTATATTAAATTTAGTTATGTTTTTGGTTATATAATTAATTATAAAAAGTGTCAGTTTACAGTTTTTCTTTTTTCTAATTGAAATTCTTGTGACTGCTTGAAGATACTCCGGACTTGTTAAATCATTGACAATAAATAGCGGCCACATGTGGGACTTTTAAGATATAAATAGGGTGAATCTTTGGACATAGGAATACGCTCTTGAGAAAACTCTGCTGTGATGGCGTGTCATATACCAGCTTCTGTAGACATGTGTCGAGGGAGGTCGATTCATACTAAGACTGTGGAAGATTGTATGAACATTATTATAATTGACACAAGACACTTTCCAATACTGGAGGCTCCCAAACCAAGGAACGAAATAACCCGCACGGCATTAAGGACCTGGGGCGAGGACTAAGTTACTTGGCTCTATTTCCAGAAAGTTGGGACCCACACGGTACATGAGAGTTGACTAAAGCTTGTTATGTGCATTAATTGTTTTTCTATCTGGTTTGTACTTATAATATGAGTCAGAGGTGTGAGTCAGAGCTGCGCTTCTCTATTTTATTTTTTACATTTCTATCTATCAGTGACATCTTTGAGAGAAGCTGCACAGCTACAAAAGCAGTCGTGGATACAACCTGCTGACACTGTTTTATACCAAACCCCCCAAATTGAAGAACTCAGCAATGGTTATAGCACTGATTTATTTATATCACCGGGGTGTATATTGACATTTTAAATCGCAGTGGATCATGATTAGGGGAAGTATTAACTAATTAACTATTTAATTTTCTGTATATTATTTTAAAAGTATAGCACTACTTTTCATTTGTTTGTGCCTTCAAATATGCTACAGAGAAAAAAATATTAGATCAGGGCAGAGGGATTGATGGGGCCTTACAGCTACAGAAATTATGGGCTTGAGGGGATCCTACACTACAGAAAAAGCATGTAATCTTGGATGGGGATGGTGAGAGGGTCCACTACCCTACAGAAGAAAAAAAAGATTATACATATATATTTATAAATATAAAAAGAGAGAGAGATGCACTCAGCTGAGACAGAACAAAAGCTAGAAAAACTTCCGTGCCTGCCCTGTTCATTTTAGGGTGCCACTCAGGGTGCATACTCTTTTAGCACACTATGCCCCTTCACAGAGAAAAAAATATCCTGTAGCATATCAGTCTGATCCTGCCCAATGACAGTCCAGCACCGAAATACCAGGCAATTCCTCTCTGAACAAGAGAAACAACAACCCCAGACGATCATTTCGGCCTTCTGTGGGCCTTGTCAGTGAGGTGCAGTTACATATCTCTAAGGGCATGTGTGCAAGGAGTCCATGTCTGGTTTCCCCTTTTACTCTTAGGGAGACCCAAGAGCAATTTGCATAAATATAAAAAGAGAGAGAGATGCACTCGGCTGAGACAGAACAAAAGCTAGAAAAACTTCTGTGCCTGTTCATTTTAGGGTGCCACTCGGGGTGCATACTCTTTTAGAACACTATGCCCCTTCACATAGAAAAAATATCCTGTAGCATATCAGTCTGATCCTGCCCAATGACAGTCCAGCACCGAAATACCAGGCAATTCTTCTCTGAACAAGAGAAACAACAACCCCAGACGATCATTTCGGCCTTCTGTGGGCCTCGTCAGTGAGGTGCAGTCGCATCTCTCTAAGGTCATGTGTGCAAGGAGTCTACATCTGGTTTCCCCTTTTACTCTTAGGGAGACCCAAGAGCAATTTGCATAAATATAAAAAGAGAGAGAGATATGCACTCAGCTGAGACGGAACAAAAGCTAGAAAAACTTCTGTGCCTGTTCATTTTAGGGTGCCACTCAGGGTGCATACTCTTTTAGCACACTATGCCCCTTCACAGAGAAAAAATATCCTGTAGCATATCAGTCTGACCCTGCCCAATGACAGTCCAGCACCTAAATACCAGGCAATTCCTCTTTGAACAAGAGAAACAACAACCCCAGACGATCGTTTTGGCCTTCTGTGGGCCTCGTAAGTGAGGTGCAGTCGCATCTCTCTAAGGGCATGTGTGTCTGGTATTTCGATGCTGGACTGTCATTGGGCAGGATCAGACTGATATGCTACAGGATATTTTTTCTCTGTGAAAAGGCATAGTGTGCAAAAAGAGACTGCACCCTGAGTGGCACTGGCCTTGTGGACAAGCACAGACGTTTTTCTAGCTATTGTTCTGTCTCAGTGAGTGTGTCTCTTTATTTTCTTGATTTTACATATATATTTATGTAATAAGTACAATTTTACTGGTAGACTAACTTCCAATAAGAATGTTGGCGGGGTAGAGTGAGGGGGAAGGGCTAGAGAGCTATTTAGGGGGATCAGGGAGGGAGAAGGGGTGGATAAGGAGGTTTCCCTTAAATATAGAAATCTAAAATAATAAATATATATATATATATATATATATATCCCTAAACTTCATACAGGCAGACTGTCTGCCAGTACCTAAGATGGTGGTGACCAGTGGGGGAGGGAAGAGAGCTGTTTTGGAGGGATCACGTAGAGATCAGGGTGTAGGAGGTGTCACGTGGGAGGGTAATCTCTACACTACAGCTAAAATTAAAGGGACACTGAACCCAATTTTCTTCTTTCATGATTCAGATAGGGCAGGAAATTTTAAGCAACTTTCTAATTTACTCCTATTATCAAATTTTCTTTATTCTCTTGGTATCTTTATTTGAAATGCAAGAATGTAAGTTTAGATGCCGGCCCATTTTTGGTGAACAACCTGCGTTGTCCTTGCTGATTGGTGGATAAATTAATCCACCAATAAGAAAAGTGCTGTCCAGAGTACTGAACCAAGAAAAAAGCTTAGATGTCGTCTTTTTCAAATAAAGATAGCAAGAGAACCAAGAAAAAGTGATAATAGGAGTAAATTAGAAAGTTGCTTAAAATGTCATGCTCTATCTGAATCATGAAAGAAAAAATTTGGGTTCAGTGTCCCTTTAACCTTATAACCTACCTGATTAACCCCTTCACTGGGGGAATTTCAGAAGTGTGGAGCTGCAAATAGCAGCTTTCTAATGGCAAAAAAACAATGTCAAAGCCATGCATGTCTGTTATTTTCAAAGGGGACCCCAGAAAATATTTTACAACCATTTGTCTTATGACTGCAGAAGTTGGGTGTAAATAATTTTACTGAGAATCCCTAAGTTTGTGAAAATGTTAAAACGGGCCTAGACCAATACCTTGGATTGTCTACTAAAATATAAACTTAGCTTTGATAGGTAAATAAAAAAAAAACAAAAAAAAACAAGGCTCTATTTCTCTTTTAAATGGAGTGATAGCAAAAATACTCCATTTTTCTCTGGTACTTTGGGCGAGTTTTTCTCTGAAATATCCGATACTAAAGGAGTTAAATTAAAGTACTTTTTAAATTAGATAAAATAAAAATTTGACAAATATGGTACTTGAGTGAGCACCTATTCTCTCTGCAAAGTATAGCACATGCCCACTTCTTGGCCTCGATCCGATATGCAGTGTCGCCCGCAAAAGCCGGCGACGCCAAATTTTGCGCGGGTTTGGTATCCTATATACGGCGTAACTTAGAAGTTACACGCGTATATTTCTGCCTTTGCCCGTCGTTTTTTGCCCCATAGACTGACATACAAAACACGCGCAGTTTGGTATCCAATATACGGCGTAAGGACTTACGCGCACAGATTTCAGAAAATCTGCTCCATTCTCATCTCGCCACAAATTGCAGGCGCAGCAACCCTTGCACTGACTTAGAAACCAACGTAACTCTCTATAGGCCTAACAAATGCATGCTCAACAACATACATATCAGCAGCTTGATCCCAAATAGTTAACCTCTTCAAAGCATTTATTATTCCTGCCCCTGCAAGTGTGTCAAACCAATCACAAAGGGGTGCATCATGGGGCACAAGGGGTGCATCATGGGGCACAAGGGGTGCTGGAAGCCCTACAATCCCCTGTTGTTCTGTCTACACATGCTGATTCTATAGTTGCTGCTGAGGTCCATGATCATGGTGCTGCCCCTGCTGCAGCTGGTCATCGAATTACATACTGCGGATTTCCACTGCATGTAAGTGAAACTACTACATCCCACCCCCATTCCCTTAACCACCCTAATTACTGAAAATATATCATTAGTTTAATTCATGTTTTGGTCACTATGATTAATTGACTATCATTTCGAGGAATGAAAATGGATGTTTATACCTTATGTTCACACCTTCTGTAAAAACATTATTATTTAGATATATATACCCATGTGCAGGGATAGGCAAGGTGTCCTTCACTAAAAGTCTTTACCTTAGAAAATATCCGCCACAGCCTTGGCTAGTGCCTATCCCTGCACATGGGTCAATTTCTATTGAATGTGAGAAACCTTGATTTACATCTTAAAAGTGAATATCACTATATGTACCCTTCATACACAACTATGTGATGTGGTTTAGAGAACATGAATATGTCATAAACATGATATTACCTTTTTTGGGCCATTTCCACACAGGCCTTATTATTATATGTTTCAAAAATATTAGTGTACTAAAACACCCCTCACATGGATGTGGATGACAATTATATGGTAAATAACAGAGGACAAGATTTAGGCTGAAATATAACAATATTTTTTTTTTTTAGGCTTCTTAGATGAGGGGGCTGAGGTACCTGGAGTGGCTCTCCTGGGTCTCCTGGGTTCTGTGGATCCAGAGGATTCTGCAGGAGTGCTGGCCACAGATGAGAGGCTGGAGGCAGTGTCCTGCTGGTGTGTGAAATGCTCCACCAACACACCCAACAGTTGGTTTTGTTCCCGCCATCTGTTGTCAGTCTGCATCTGCATATCCGAAATAACTCTCATCATCTGAAATTGGTTCTGGACTATACCACTTAAAGATGCTGCCATGTCCCGTTGCAGCTCAATGGAACGCTGGAGTAAAGTCTGTTGGCTCCTGTAAAACCTGCGTTGGTCTCTCTGCATTCTCTCGCAGCTTGCTGTGAGCCTCCTCTGGAGGGCAATGTATTTGTCACCCAGGGCAGAAGTCAGAGGATCTACAGGCTGTTCACCAGCAGGGATTATAGGCGCAGGTTCACCTCTAGCTGCTGTTGCATCTGGAACTATGACAGCTGTTGCTTCAGGAGGAACTACAACAGCTGGTGCTTCAGGAGGAACTACAACAGCTGGTGCTTCAGGAGGAACTATGACAGCTGTTGCTGCAGGAGGAACTACCACAGCTATATGCTCCTCTTCATATGCTGGAGCTCTTCCAAGGGAAGCGGATGGTGGAGCTCTCCGGGTGGACTGGTAGTCCCATTGACGGCTGGTGTGCGACCACTCAGCCTGTCCAGTCTGTATGTCCTGTTGGTAAAAGTCCTGACTGGCCTTATATTGGGAGGGGGGGGTAAAGACATCTACCCTTTGGGGATGCCTTGGCTCCCCCTCATAACCAAAAGAATAGTCCTCCGGCCAGGGCTCCTACCAGGGCTCCTCTTCCAAAGTTGGTGGCATGATGTATGGGTCCTCAACAGAGGCAATCCAACCCACCTCATGCCTGGGAGCATACTGTTGAGGGATTCTCTGGCCTGGTGGTTGCGGTGGATGCATGCCCGTTTGCATCCTGGTGACAGGAGGTTCTGTGGAGGAGTCAAATGATGAGAGGTATTAGTACAATCATATATATATATCCATGTGGGCATACAATGTACATTGATACATGCTAGGGCCTATACTCATTCTCATGTCAAACTCTATAACATGATTGTGCACATTGTGATTTGTGATATGAGGGATTTTAATATGCAAAGTATTCATGTATGTATTTCATAAAATAGTTCTGTGTACATGTCAGTGATGGAGAAAATGTGTTCTTTAAGTGACACTATGGTCACACAATTTCCTTTAGCCTGATGTAGGCACATAACGTGCTTTCTTGAGCTAAAAGTATTGTGATGGCGAAAGTGTCCATTTACTGAAAACTCTACATGTGGCTTGTGGCCTGTTTTACTCCGAGACATGTTAGTATTTAACTATTCCACCTCATATCATGAATTTAAATGTGTTAAGTAGCATTAAATGGACATTAAACCAATTTTTATTCTTTCATGATTCAGCTAGAGCATGCAATTTTAAACAACTTTATAATTTACTTCCATTACCTAATTTGCTTCATTCTCTTGATATTCTTAGCTGAAAAGCATATCTAGATAGGCTCAGAAGCTGCTGATTGGTGGCTGCACATCAATGCCTCATGTGATTGGCTCACCCATGTGCATTGATATTTAATAAACAAAGAATAACAAAATAATGAAGCAAATTAGATAATAGAAGTAAATTGGGATGTTGTTTAAAACTATATTCTCTATCTGAATAATGACATAAAAAGCTTTGGTTTAATGTCCCTTTAATGTGAAATATAACTGTAGATGTTTTTGTTAGTAGGCCAAATACCATGCTCCTCATTGTGTACATGAATGTGTGACATTAAAGGATGTTATATCTCAAATACATATAATACTGGTGTGCGGGATGTTACTCACCAGCATGCTGTGCTGATGTTGCAGCCCCTGAGTCACGAGCCCCTGGAAGTCCACGGACTGCTGTGACGCTCAAGGACCTGCGAATGATCTCCTGCCACTCATTATATTCCGCCTCCTGGGGAGGACCACCGCCTGTTCCCCTCTGGTGCATGGCTTCTTGGCCCATTTTCTCCTTCACCCGCCTCTTGCAGTCATTCCACCTTTTCTTGAGCCCATCCACATTCCTCCTTTGCTGGGCCAACTCCTTTGCCCTTCTCTTGGCCAAACAGGGCAGTGTGGTTCTCCATGACGGCCTGGACTAGCGCTCCTCATCCTGGGCCGCCTGGCTCCCTCCCTGGGATGTCCCTGGTGTGGGTTCCTCCCAATCCTCTCCCTCCTCCCCCCTTCTATCCCCATGTGCACCCTCTATCCCTCGTCTGAGTGTGCCTGGCCTTGGGGCAACCCCACTCCCATCCTCCCTTCTAACTCTCCCTCTCCCCACTCCACTCACTCCCTGACGGGGACCCTGCTGATCCTCCTGTCCATAATCCTCTCCCTGCAACTCCCCTTCCCTCCTCCCCCCCGCCCTAGCTCTCCCTGTCATCCTCAAATTACACACACTCACACACTCACACTCACTCCCACTTCAATCACACACAATCACAACCAAATACTCAGCCTATCACACTGTAAAAGATAAATAAAATGTGTGAGGTGTTAGAAACAAAAAGTGTTGTGTATTTTGTATATGTGTGTATGCAAAATGTGTGCAATATGTAAAAAAAAGTGTTAGTAAATGTACAGGCTTAACAATCCAACAATCCGACCTAACTAACTGAATGAAATGCTCCTCTCTCACTGCTCTTACCACTAATCTCTACTCACTATAGTGTGCTGTAGCTCCAAGAACCAACCAAACACACTAAAGAAAATGGCTGCTGCGCATGGGTTTATGTATGAAGTTTGAATGGCGTAATTACGTGGTGCATCTTTTAGAACTGGCCGTTGTTTTTTATCATTCGTAGCCTAATTTGCATAAAACAACACTTTATTGAGACTTTACGTGAACAAAATACTGGCGTTAGTACTTGCGACAACTAAAATGTGTATTTGCGCACATTTTAGTTGATCGCCGGTTTTTTCCTACTTACGCCAGCTTAGCATCTGACGGCGCAGTATATTGGATAGGTCGAGTTGCGAGGTGAAATTACGGGCGGCGTGGGTTCCCTCGCTTACGCCGAAAACTACGCCGTATATCGGATTGTGCCCCTTGTATTTAAAGGGACAGTCTAGTCAAAATTAAACTTTCATTATTCAGATAGGACATGCAATTTTAATCAACTTTCTAATTTACTTTTATCAACAATTGTGCTTTGTTCTCTTGGTATTCTAGTTGAAAGCAAACCTAGGAAGGCTCATATGATAATTTCTAAGCCCTTGAAGGCTGCCTCTATTTTATTTACTTTTCACAGCAGGGGAGAGCTAGCTCATGTAGGCCATATAGATAGCATTGTGATCACACTCGTGGCTAGTGGCAGACACTGCACTAATTGGCTAAAAAGCAAGTCAATAGATAATAACTAAAAGCCATGTGATTAGGGGCGGCCAGAAGATGCTTAGATACAAGTTAGTCACAGAAGTAAAAAGGTATATTAATATAACAGTGTTGGTTTTGCAAAACTGGGGGAATGGGTAATAAAGGGATGATCTATCTTTTTAAACAACAAAAATTCTGGTGTTGACTGTCCCTTTAAGCCTATAAGGCAATCATTATCAACACTGAATCAATTATGTGGTACTTTTGCTTCTGTGAAAGTCTATTGCAATACATGCAAAAATCTCCTTTTATAAGCCCTCAATAACCCTATAAGGTATAGTTCATTTGTATCTTGTGCATTTAAAGGGACATGAAACCCCAAAAATTTACTTCATGAATCACATAGATCATGCCAACTTTCAAAAATACTTATATTTTCCAATTTACTTATTTCATTCAGTATCCTTTGTTGAAAAGAATACCTATGTAGGCTCAGGAGCTGGGAACTAGATGCTGATTGCTGGCTGCACAGAAATGCCTCTTGTGATTGGCTTATTTATGTGTTAAGCTGGATCCCAGTATTGTGTTGCTGATCCTTCAACAAAGGATACCAAAAGAATAAAGCAAAATTGATAATATAAGTAATTTGGAAAGTTGTTTAAAAATATATGCTCTATCTGATTCATGAAAGAATTTATTTGTTTTTCATGTTCTTTTAACTGGATTTTCTTTATAAAAACTTCTATATGTTTCATTAGGATATGCTCCTACTACTATCATACATTTTGAGAATGTGATAGGAGATGTTTGTTCACTTTGTTTTTCCTTTGATGTTACTGTTTTTTTCTTTATTGATCAAGATAATGTGAAACATTGATAACTGTTTATATACAACATAGCAACAAAAGACTGGAGTATATGATGCAACACTATTATGAACAGTTCTCTGGATTCACAGGGGCCTATCTATCAAGTTCCGAATGGAGCTTGATGCCCCGTGTTTCTGGCGAGCCTACAGGCTCGCCAGAAACAGCAGTTATGAAGCAGCGGTCACAAAGACCGCTGCTCCATAACCTGTCCGCCTGCTCTGAGCAGGTGGACAGACATCGCCGGAAATCAATTGATTGATACCCCCTGCTGGCGGCTGATTGGCCGCGAGTCTGCAGGGGGAGGCGTTGCACCAGCAGCTCTTGTGAGCTGCTGGTGCAATGCTGAATACGGCGAGCGTATTGCTCGCCGTATTCAGCGAGGTCTGGCGGACCTGATCCGCAGTGTCGGATCAGGTCCGCCAGATCTTGATAAATATGGGCCACACTCTCCTAATATATAGTTTGCTGGAATGTACTCACCCAGGAAAGACTAACAATTCACAGTGGATGTACAATGTTATAGATCCTTGTTGATGTTTCTATGTACTTGATTATTTATAAAAAAAAAAAAAATAGAAAGCCAAGCAACAAAATCAGAAGCAATCCTGATGTGTTGGAATGTGAGCCATATGTTTTTTTTGCCTTTCAATAATTAAATTCAGATAACCATGTGCATAAGCAGTGCATAACTAAAGTGAATATTACTTGAAAATACACCAGTGTGAGAATAATGTATATTTGTATATGTGAAGCATCTTAGTGTGAGAATAATGTATATTTGTATATGTGAAGCATCTTATCATTTTAAATACTTATCATACAATATATTGATTTTGCATGTACCAAAACACCCTCTCCTATATAACCCATAAACTTTAATATGCTACATTATACTCATAACATATTTATTAAATTACAGCCAAACTTCCTCTGCAAGCATTGATAGATTACACTTTTACAGACATAACATTTTGTCTACGGTATATAAAAAAATACTTAAGAATCAGCCTTTTGCTCAAATACAAAGAAAACTTTGTGCACTGCAATTCTACAATGTGAGTTTGACATTACAGAGCAGTTTGAGAAAATAAGCTGCACTACAGGTATGCTTTTGTGTTTTGCCCTTCAGCAATCACTTCTGTTGTTTTTTTTGTAAGATGTGTCCGAATAGACTGAAGACAAATCTATGCTTCTATTCTTCATCTTCCTATCACCCATAAAAGTGACAGCTTACCTAATTATGTCTAATAAAGCAGCAACCAACAGTGGCACAGCAGCATTCTAGAGTAGAATGGCAATGACCTGTAGATACAGGTGCCGCCTTTAGGCAGTATTGAGTTTGCTTTATCTGTAGCACATTACAGCAAATAGATGCAGTAACATATTCTAATTCAATGAATATGTTCCCCTTCAGTCTTTAGATCAAGAAAGCACAGCTCGTCTAATCACAAAAGCCTCTGACAAATTTTCAGTTGCACATTAAAAGCAAAGGCTTATTGAAAAGAAGTGCACTCTGTATTCTATTTTATAATATCACTTTAAGCAATTCCTTTGAATCCTAGGCAATTCTTTGTTAAGAAGTGAAATCAAAAATTCATCAGAAGGAGTACTTCCCCCTGTCGCTTTCCTTCACTGGGTTAGCACACTTTTAGGAGATGGAACCAACATTTGTAAAAGTTAGAAATTCTTAAGCAATTATTAGACATGAGAGTTTAAGACAGGTATATTGTCAAAAAATGTATGTAAACAAAATATTTATAATCATTAAGAACAAAGATATGCTGCTTCAATTTATTCATCTTTGATTGAAAAGCAAACACAGTTATAATAAATATGTGTATTGGATTATAAACACAATATAATCAGATCTCCAGTTCAATTATAGTTTGGTATATTTTTACTCATCCTTACATAAAGTGTATTATTCTAAATATAAAAATAATAATAATAATAATAATAATAATAATAAAATATCTTCATCTTGTGATGTGTAAGTAACACAATGTTTTAATATACTCAATCAAAATACTTTGATTTTGGATCATTGTTTTGATGTTTATTGTTGTGCCTGTTAGGTTTCAGGTACATAAGATAATATAGAGAATACACATTTATTTCATGTAAGTGACAAGAGTCCAGGAGCTAGTGACGTATGGGATATACATTCCTATCAGGAGGGGGCAACGTTTCCCAAACCTCATAATACCTATAAATACACCTCCCACCTCACTCATATCTCAGTTTTACAAACTTTGCCTTTGTTGAAGGATGGTAAAGCAAGCAAGTTGTGCTTGATTTCTTCCGTTAAAGGCCCTTCTAAGCATTTTGAAGCCCAGTTCATCTCAAAGTACATTGTTTGTCTGAGGGATGTGAAGGGAGTATTGCCTGGTTATGCCATGTTTTCACCTATGGGAAATCTATTCTAAGGCTCTCTGTAAATTCGGTCGTGGGGATTCATCTTCCACCTCCCTTTACAGATCGACATTATACTCCTCTACCATTGCCTCTGCTGATATGTTTCAGTACTGAATTGGCTGTCTGTTATATGTGGATGGGTGTCTTCAGGTAAGTATATATTATTTTTAAGACACTCTCAGCTATATTTGGCACTTTAAATTTTAAAGTTTTAATATATATTGCATATATTTGCCATGAGTCAGGTCTATGTTTATTTTCCTTTGCAGTCTAACAGTTTCAGCATGGAAAATTACGTTTTGTGAGACATTTTGTAATTTTCTTCTTACCTGGGGTTCCAGCTAGTTGTAACTTCGGTCTTGTTTTTTCAAATTTTTGCTGGCAAATTAGGCTTACGATCATGCAAAATGCTTCTTTTTATTGCCTCATTCTTGGTGCGAATATTTTTGGCACAGAGGTGGCATTTGTTGTGACGCGAGTCACGTCATTTCTTGCGTCTTTAATGGCTCCTGTTATGATGCGAATCGTGTCATTTCCTATTAACTAATGCCTAGATTTAGAGTTTTGCGGCCGAAGGGGTGCGTTAGCTACGCGTCTTTTTTTTTTTCTAGCACTGCTTCTAAACAACGCTGGTATTTAGAGTTCTCTGAAGGGCTGCGTTAGGCTCCAAAAAGGGAGCGTAAAGGCATATTTACCGCCACTTCAACTCTAAAGACCAGCGTTGCTTACGGTAGTGGCTAGCTGGAAAAACATGCTCTTGCACGATTCCCCTATAGGAAACAATGAGGCAGTTTGGGCTGAAAAAAACCTAACACCTGCAAAAAAGCAGCGTTCAGCTCCTAACGCAGCCCCATTGTTTCCTATGGGGAAAAAGTTTCTACAGGGAGTGCAGAATTATTAGGCAAATGAGTATTTCGACCACATCATCCTCTTTATGCATGTTGTCTTATTCCAAGCTGTATAGGCTCAAAAGCCTACTACCAATTAAGCATATTAGGTGATGTGCATCTCTGTAATGAGAAGGGGTGTGGTCTAATGACATCAACACCCTATATCAGGTGTGCATAATTATTAGGCAACTTCCTTTCCTTTGGCAAAATGGGTCAAAAGAAGGACTTCACAGGCTCAGAAAAGTCAAAAATAGTGAGATATCTTGCAGATGGATGCAGCACTCTTAAAATTGCAAAGCTTCTGAAGCGTGATCATCGAACAATCAAGCGTTTCATTCAAAATAGTCAACAGGGTCGCAAGAAGCGTGTGGAAAAAGCAAGGTGCAAAATAACTGCCCATGAACTGAGAAAAGTCAAGCGTGCAGCTGCCAAGATGCCACTTGCCACCAGTTTGGCCATATTTCAGAGCTGCAACATCACTGGAGTGCCCAAAAGCACAAGGTGTGCAATACTCAAAGACATGGCCAAGGTAAGAAAGGCTGAAAGACGACCACCACTGAACAAGACACACAAGCTGAAACGTCAAGACTGGGCCAAGAAATATCTCAAGACTGATTTTTCTAAGGTTTTATGGACTGATGAAATGAGAGTGAGTCTTGATGGGCCAGATGGATGGGCCCGTGGCTGGATTGGTAAAGGGCAGAGAGCTCCAGTCCAACTCAGACGCCAGCAAGGTGGAGGTGGAGTACTGGTTTGGTCCTGGTATCATCAAAGATGAGCTTGTGGGGCCTTTTCGGGTTGAGGATGGAGTCAAGCTCAACTCCCAGTCCTACTGCCAGTTTCTGGAAGACACCTTCTTCAAGCAGTGGTACAGAAAGAAGTCTGCATCCTTCAAGAAAAACATGATTTTCATGCAGGACAATGCTCCATCACACGCGTCCAAGTACTCCACAGCGTGGCTGGCAAGAAAGGCTATAAAAGAAGAAAATCTAATGACATGGCCTCCTTGTTCACCTGATCTGAACCCCATTGAGAACCTGTGGTCCATCATCAAATGTGAGATTTACAAGGAGGGAAAACAGTACACCTCTCTGAACAGTATCTGGGATGCTGTGGTTGCTGCTGCAAGCAATGTTGATGGCGAACAGATCAAAACACTGACAGAATCCATGGATGGCAGGCTTTTGAGTGTCCTTGCAAAGAAAGGTGGCTATATTGGTCACTGATTTGTTTTTGTTTTGTTTTTGCATGTCAGAAATGTATATTTGTGAATGTTGAGATGTTATATTGGTTTCACTGGTAAAAATAAATAATTGAAATGGGTATATATTTGTTTTTTTGTTAAGTTGCCTAATAATTATGCACAGTAATAGTCACCTGCACACACAGATATCCCCCTAAAATAGCTATAACTAAAAACAAACTAAAAACTACTTCCAAAACTATTCAGCTTTGATATTAATGAGTTTTTTTGGGTTCATTGAGAACATGGTTGTTGTTCAATAATAAAATTAATCCTTAAAAATACAACTTGCCTAATAATTCTGCACTCCCTGTATGTCTGCACCTAACACCCTAACATGAACCCCGAATCTAAACACCCCTAACCTTACACTTATTAACCCCTAATCTGCCGCCCCCGCTATCGATGACACCTGCATTACACAATTAACCCCTAATCTGCCGCTCCAGACACCGCCGCAACCTACATTATCCCTATGTACCCCTAATCTGCTGCCCCTAACATCGCTGACACCTACATAATATTTACTAACCCCTAATCTGTCCCCCCCCAACGTCGCCGCTACCTAACTTCACTTATTAACCCCTAATCTGCCGACCAGACCTCGCCGCCACTATAATAAATGTATTAACCCCTAAACCGCCGCACTCCCGCCTCGCAAACCCTATAATAAATAGTATTAACCCCTAATCTGCCCTCCCCAACGTCGCCGCCACCTAACTTCAAGTATTAACCCCTAATCTGCCGACTGGACCTCGCCGCTACTCTAATAAATGTATTAACCCCTAAAGCTAAGTCTAACCCGAACCCTAACACCCCCTAAATTAAATATAATTTTAACCCATTAATGACCGGACCATTTTTCAATTTTCTTACCCTTAATGACAATGGCTATTTTTACATTTCTGCAGTGTTTGCGTTTAGCTGTAATTTTCCTCTTACTCGTTTACTGTACCCACACATATTATATACCGTTTTTCTCGTCATTAAATGGAATTTCTAAAGATACCATTATTTTCATCATATCTTATAATTTACTAAAAAAAAAATGATAAAATATGAGGAAAAAATGGAAAAAAAACACACTTTTTCTAACTTTGACCTCCAAAATCTGTTACACATCTACAATCACCAAAAAACACCCATGCTAAATAGTTTATAAATTTTGTCCTGAGTTTAGAAATACCCAATGTTTACATGTTCTTTGCTTTTTTTGCAATTTATGGGGGCAATAAATACAAGTAGCACTTTGCTATTTCCAAACCACTTTTCAAAATGGGCGCTAGTTACTTTGGAACCCTGATATCTGTCAGGAATACCTAAATATCCCTTGACATGTATATATTTTGTTTTAGAAGACATCCCAAAGTATTGATCTAGGCCCATTTTGGTATATTTCATGCCACCATTTCACCGCCAAATGCAATAAAAAAAAAAAAAAAAAATTCAGCTTTTTCACAAATTTTGTCAAAAACTTTAGGTTTCCCACTGAAATTATTTACAAACAGCTTCTGCAATTATGGCACAAATGGTTGTAAATGCTTCTCTGGGATCCCCTTTTTCAGAAATAACAGACTCATATGGCTTTGTGTTTGCTTTTTGGTAATTAGAAGGCCGCTAAATGCCACTGCGCACACACACATGTTTTATGCCCAGGAGTGAAGGGGTTAATTAGGGAGCTTGTAGGGAGCTTGTAGGGTTATTTTTAGCTTTAGTGTAGTGTAGTAGACAACCCCAAGTATTGATCTAGGCCCATTTTGGTATATTTTATGCCACCATTTCACCGCCAAATGCGAGCAAATAAAAAAAAAAACTTTACATTTTTCACAATTTTAGGTTTCTCACTGAAATTATTTACAAACAGCTTGTGCTATTATAGCAGAAATTGTTGTAAAAGCTTCTCTGGGATCCCCTTTGTTCAGAAATAGCAGACTTATATGGCTTTGGCGTTTCTTTTGGTAATTAGAAGGCCGCTAAATGCTGCTGCGCACCACACGTGAATTATGCCCAGCAGTGAAGGGGTTAAATTAGGTAGCTTGTAGGGAGCTTGCAGGGTAAATTTTAGAGATCAGCCTCCCACCTGACACATCCCACTCCCTGATCCCTCCCAAACAGCTCTCTTCCCCTCCCCCACCCCACAATTGTTACCGCCATCTTAAGTACTGGCAGAAAGTCTGCCATTACCTAAATAAAAGAGTTTTTTTTTTTTTTTTTAAATAAAAATGATAAAATATTTTAGTTGTGATGGACCCCTGCCTTAGCACCAACCTCCCTGATCCCCCCCTCCAGCTCTCTAACCCTCTCCCCTACCTAATTACCGCCATCTTGGGTACTGGCAGCTGTCTGCCAGTACCCCAGTTTGGCCCCACAAACCAAACTATTTAAATTTTATTTATAACTTTTATTTGTATTTTTAATTATTTCTGTAGTGGTAGCAGCCCCCCCCACAATACCCCCCACCCCCTCCCCCTCCCAGATCCTTTTATATGTAAAAAAAAAAAAAAAAAAAAATAACTTTTTTTTAAACTTTTTTTTAACTTTTTTTTTCCCCCTTCCTTCATTGGTGGTCAGTGTGGCTAATGTGCGCACGTGCACGCGCATCCACGTGCACACGTGCATCCGTGCACGTGCGCACGCATCGTGCACGCGCGCGCACACCGGCCTCCTCCTCCCACCGGACAAAGGCACCATCGGCACCATCACTACCGGTGCAGAGAGGGCCACAGAGTGGCTCTCTCTGCATCGGAGGCTTGTAAAGGGGTATTGCAGGATGCCTCCATATCGAGGCATCACTGCAATACCCTCAGAGCTGCTGGAAGTGATTGTGATCACTTCCAGCACTCTGTTAGACAACTGACGTACCAGGTACGTCCATTGTCATTAACTGCTTGTTAATGCATGACGTACCTGGTACGTCAGTTGTCATTAAGGGGTTAATCTAACAAAATAAATTAAATCTTATTAACTAAAGTTTTTCCTATTTAAAACTAAATACTTACCTGTAAATAAACCATAATCATTATGTAGCTATTTTAGGATTTATATTTATTTTACAGGCAACTTTGTATTTATTTTAACTAGGTACAATAGCTATTAAATAGTTATTTACTATTTAATAGCTACCTAGTTAAATAATTACAAAATTACCTGTAAAATAAATCCTAACCTATGTTACAATTAAACCTAACACTACACTATCAATAAATTAATTAAATAAATTACCTACAATTACATACAATTAAATAAACTAAACTAAATTACAAAACCCCCCTCACTAAATTACAAAAAATAAAAAAAGATTACAAGAATATTAGGCTAATTACACCTACTCTAAGCCCCCTAATAAAATAAAAAGCCCCCCAAAATAATAAAGGTCCCTACCCTATTCTAAATTAAAAAGTAACCAGCTCTTTTACCAGCCCTTAAAAGGGCTTTTTGTGGGGCATGCCCCAAAGTAATCAGCTATTTTGCCTTTAAAAAAATACAACCCCCCCAACATTAAAACCCACCACCCACATACCCCTACTCTAACCCAAACCCCCCTTAAATAAACCTAACACTACCCCCCTGAAGATCACCCTACCTTGAGCCGTGTTTACCCAGCTGGGCACCGATGGACCAAAAGAGGGCATCCTGAGCGGCAGAAGTCTTCATCTTATCCGGGCAGAAGAGGACATCCGGACCGGCAGACATCTTCATCCAAGCGACATCTTCTATCTTCATCCATCCGACGAGGAGCGGCTCCATCTTCAAGACCTCCAGCGCGGAACATCCTTCTTCCCCGATGACTAGACGACGAATGACTATGATGTTTGCTTTTGTTTTGCATATAAGTATTTTTTCATAAGCATTTTTTCCCATTCTTGAAACAGCTATTTTGAGGAAATTGGATATTTTGTTTACATGTTATTTTTTCTTTTTTTTGTCACATTTTGTAAGATGTCTCAAACTGATCCTGTCTCTGATTTTACTGTAGGAACCAAGTTGGTCTGAAAACAAATTTACCAAAGCTAAGTGTGTATGTTGTAAATTAGCTGATCTTCCTTCTTCAGCTCAAGTATGTGGCACTTCTTATGAGAAATTATTTCATGCTGATAATGTTCCTATAAGTACAAATACATTTACTGTTAAACCTTCACAGTCTAATGTACATGATATTCCTGTAGATATAAAAGTTTATATTTCTGCAGCCATAGAGAAGGCTATGACTGCTATTCCGCCTTCAAATAAACGTAAAAGGTCTCTCCTAACTTCTCATAAATCTGATGAAGTTTGTATTGATCAACAGCATACTGAAGTATTTTCTGCTGATGAGGATTTATCTGGCTCAGAGGATCCTACTTCAGACACTAAAATTGATAACTCAACCTTCCTTTTTAAGATTGTATATATTCGTTCTTTGTTAAAGGGAAGTATTGTTTACTTTGTGTATTGTGGAATCTAGTCCTCTTGATAACAAGAATATCAAACATTTGAATTCTGTTTTTAAGACTTCTGAGGTTACTCCTGAAGTTTTTTCTATTACAGATGCTATCTCTAATATGATTACTAAGGAATGGTCTAAACCTGGTACTTCTTTTAATCCTTTTAGGTTTAAAAAATTGTATCATTTACCTGTGGCTAATTTAGAGCTGTGGGAGAAACTCCCTAAGGTTGATCGTGCTATTTCTACTCTTGCCAAACCATTCTACTATTGTTATGGAAGATAGTTCTTCTTTTAAGGATCCCTTAGATAGGAAGATTTAATCTTATCTTAGGAAGGCATATTTATATACTGGCTATATTCTTAGACCTGCTATTTCTATGGCTGATGTTGCTGCTGCATCAACTTTTTGGTTGGATAGTCTAGCACAGCAGTTATCAGATCCTGGTTTGTCTAGCATTTTTTCTTTTACTTCAACATGCTAATCATTTCATTTGTGATGCTATATTTGATATTATTAATATTAATATCAAAACTATGTCATTAGCTATTCTATCTAGAAGAGCTTTATGGCTTAAACCATGGAATGCTGATATGGTGTCTAAATCTAGATTACTATTTCTATCTTTTTAAGGTAATAATTTATTTGGTTCTCAATTGGATTCTATTATCTCCACTATCACTGGGGGTAAGGTAGTTGTTTTGCCCATGATAAGAAATCTAATGGTAAATTTAAAGCTCCCAATCTTTTTTGTTCCTTTTGTCAGATTAAGGAACAAAAACACTCCTGCCTCTAAGGCAGTGCTTTCCAAACTGTGTGTCGTGACACATTAGTGTGTCGGTGGCAGTGTGTAGGTGTGTCCCTGCTTCAGCACCAATTTTTTTTATCTAAAATTTGTTTTGGTTTCTGACTTTCCGCCTGCATGCTATGCATATCACGTAATTGATACCTAGTGGGTCACAGATCATCTTAACCTATTGACGCAGCACAGCGGGAGCTTAAACTATTCCCATTGGTGGTACATTGGCTCCTGACTGCACGTGTAGTCTTCCTCAATCGGCTTGTGACTGCATGTGTAGTCAGTGAGTGGGACAGCAGTGTGTTTTGCAGTGCAGGGCAGTAGTCAGTTGGACTCGCAGAGCTCTGAGGGCGGCATCTTAAACGCTAAGCTGAAGTCAGTAGTCAAAGTGTTGTTTTTTTTGCAGCTAGCTCCCAGAGTGTGCATTGCTGTGCCTGCTCTTGATATATGGATAGGAAGTGGAAGCTTATAAAATGCTTGATGATGAAATGTGAATGTCTTTATCTAATATTCTACTAAATATTCAGAAACTGTGTTCATACTAATTAAAATAGTTAATAGCTATTGGTCTTATTAAACTTTTTTTTAATTCTTGCACATACATACTGTTACTTGTAAATACATTTCGTTATTATATAATTTATGTATTTTCTCCGTATCCTCTTAAAACAAGTTAGTTTAACCTCCTATTTGCTAGTACAACTTAATTACTGTGTCTTGAAATGTGTTGAGAAGTCTAAAAAGTGTGTAACCAACATGAAAAGTTTGGAAAGCTTTGCTCTAAGGCCTCTGGTTCCAATTGAGGACCATCCATGAATGGAATAAACTTAAGCCTTATAAGAAACCAATACAGCGCCCCTGACTGCATGAAGGTGCAGCCCTCAAACCAGTTCAACTGGTGGGGGGCAGATTAAAATTGTTTCAAGATATTTGGGGGATATTCTGTCCAAAATCAGTCGATTCATGATATTGTTTCTCAGGGGTATCAAATAGGTTTTACTATAAGACCTCCCATGGGAAGATTCCTTTCTCATGTCCGAAAAACCCTGTGAAGGCTCAGGCTTTTCTGAAGTGTGTTTTAGATCTAGAGCTTCAGGGGTGATTGTTCCAGGGTTTTCGGTTTTTATTCAAATCTGTTCATTGTCCCAAAGAAGGAAGATTCATTCCGACCAATTCTGGATCTGAAAACTTTAAATCATTTTGTAAGAGTCCCAACTTTAAAGATGGTGACTATAAGGAATATTTTTGCCTTTTGTTTAGCAAGGTAATTGCATGTCCACAATAGACTTACAGGACGCTTATCTTCACATTCCGATTCATCCAGATCACTATTGGTTTCTGAGATTCTCCTTTCTAGACAAGCATTACCAATTTGTCGCTCTTTCCGTGTGGCTTAGCGACAGCTCTGAGAATCTTTTCAAAGGTTCTCTGTGCCCTTCTATCTGTAATCAGAGAGCAGGGTATTGCAGTGTTTCTTTATTTGGATGATATCTTGGTACTCAGCTCAATCTTTTCATTTAGCAGAATCTCACACCAAAACAGCTTGTGTGGTTTCCTTTAAAGACATGGTTGGAGGATCAATTTACAAAAGAGTTTCTTGATTCCTCAGACAAAGGTCACCTTTTTAGGTTTCCAGATAGATTCAGTGTCCATGACTCTTTCTTTGACAGACAAATTAAGTTAGTTTTAACTTGTCTAAACCTTCAGCCTCTATCATTCCCTTCAGTGGCTATGTGCATGGAAGTTTTAGGTCTCATAACTGCAGCATCGGATGCGATACCCTTTGCTGGTTTTCATATGAGCACAGGGGGTTTGGGAACCGCAGGAGGCGAGGTTACCAATCAATATCTTAAAACTCTGTGCTATTTTCAGAGCTCTTCAGGCTTGAAGAGAGAACTTTATATTCAATTTCAAGCAGACAATGTCACTACAGTGGCATATGTCAATCATCAAGCGGGGACTCACAGTCCTTCAGCAATGAAAGAAGTATCTCTGATACTTTCTTGGGCGAAATCCAACTCTTGTCAAATTTCTGCAATTCATATCCCAGGAGTAGACAATTGGGAAGCAGATTAAGTCAGACTTTACATCCGAGAGAGTGGTCTCTCCATCCAGATGTTTTTTTTTTTAATTGGTACAGATGTGGGGTCCTCCAGAAATAGATCGGATGGCCTCACATCTGAACAAGAAGCTTCCAAGATACCTTTCCAGGTTCAAGGATCCTCAGACGGAGATGGTGGATGCTGTAGCAGTTCCTTAGTTTTACCAACCTGCTTAAATTTTTCTGCCTCTGGTTCTTCTTCCAAGGGTGATCTCCAAGATCATAATTGAACGATCTTATGTGTTTCTGATAGCACCAGCTTGGCCTAGAATATAAATATTTGTTTAGGGCATATGAACCCCTTCTCAGCACAGATATTGTACTACAAGAGATTTATTGATGACTTGATCTTCATAGATACATTTTCTGAATCTGAAGCTAGATCTTTTGTAGGGTACCCTCAACTCTTGTATTCCAGACATTCAGTTCACCTATGAATGGCAGCCTCAAACTAATACATTTCTTGGATGTTGAGCTGAGTTTCAATAAGTGTACAAAGAGGATAGCTACAAATATCTATCGAAAACCTATTGCTGGAAATTCCTTATTGCACTCTCTGAGCTCTCATCCTAGACATGTTTTTAGGGGGATTGCCAAGGGACAGTTCTTAAGATCTAGAGGATTAGTTTCAAGTGATGTTTCTTTCAGTCAGAAGCACAGTCTCTACGGTAAGAGACTTCAGAATAGAGGTTATTCGGCTCAGGTCATAGATGATGCTATGAAGGAGACCCATGAGATGGGAGCGCTCTAACCTCTTAAAGTATAACAGTCATAATAGACATTCTAAGAGGCAAAATGATAAAAAAAACATTGTTTATAACTAAATACTCAATGCAATATTACCAAATCTGCAACATCATCAAGAAATACCTCCCCATATTATACGGTGATGACTCTCTGAAAGATGTTGTTAGTGGATGGTTGCAGATTTGTGTACAAATGGAATCTCACAATAGGCAATATGGTGTCCCCTAGCCAACTTCGTACCCCTCAAATCAGAGCTCGTGGCTCAGACATAATGGCACCTACAGGTTTGGAAAAAACTGTAAGGCTTGTGATGTTATTAAAAATAGGACCCAGTTTTTCATCATAAACTACTGGAGAAGAATTTAACACTAAAGGATGTGTGAATTGTTCGACCACTTATGTGGTCTATCTGATTGGATGCAATAGCCATAAATTACAGTACACAGGTATGACTAGCCGTGATGTTTGCACCAGAATTCGTTAGCATCTGGGCTACATTAAGAATAAAATTGATTGCTCAGAACTAGCTAGACATTTTATTGCTGTACATGATTGTGATGTGCGCGAGTTTTGAATGGAATGCAATAGAGACCATACACAGACCCCCTAGGGAGGGGATACATGGTCCCAATTCTTGCTAGACAAGAGGGTGTATTGGATAAATTAAGCTGCACACATTAACTCCTTATGGTTTTAATTCGGGAAAATGACATCATTCATTTCTGGGAATAGTTTGTTTTCTAGCATCACCTATGGCCTGGTTTAGCCCTGTCATGTGCTCTGTATATATGTACTCCTGTCTCATTATTGTTATACACCTTATGGTAAAATTTCGGGAGTGAGTGTAAGAGGGTTTATCCTCTATTTATCCTCACTTTGCATTATTTGGTCCAGTTTCTCTAGGTGTAATAAACTTGAGCTCAAATAATGTGTGTGCATATATTGTTTGCTCATTGAAGAGTGAATTGATATTCAATGTATTTATACATATGTATTTAGAAATAATATTGGGTATTTACTCATTTCTTGAGCATTAATTAATAGGGGCACTATTAAGCATTTGTATCTTTATTTTTCAGTTAACTAACATTCAATATGGTATAAATAGTGTATTTAAATCTATTTCTCTTGAAATTTCAATTGTAGCCCTAATGATACCATTTTAAATCTAATCCATGCATTACAAGGTTGTCTACTATGATGAATTTTATTATAATTAAGTACATTTTTATAAATTGTCTTGATCATGTAAATTTGCTGTTCCATTTTCTATGTATTGCACTTTATGTAAATATCTTTTTCTATTGTATTTGAGCCTGCATTATTTATTACTCTGTATTATGTCCTACTACACATATTTTGTCGGCATTCAAAGGGTTAATATTCTGTGTTCTCTAGTAAGGGAGGTGAGGGGTAGGGTGTGTTATGTTTTAACCAATGGGGAACATTGTACCTGTGTAAATAAGGGTGACACCCGAATGAATTTATGTTCTATGATTACGGCTATACCTTGCCGAAACATGTAAGACTTATTCGTCCTCTCCTATCATCCCTTGATGTTACCGCCATGCTCTTTTTAATATACTGCGACCTGGTTCCTGAATAAAGCTTGAATTTTACTTATTCCAAGTGGCGACTTTTGGACTTATTTTCTTTCATTGCTATAGGAGAGTAAGGAGCTCTCCTGTCTTCATTTTGCCCTGCAGCTACGGGGTCGTTGTATTCTACCATGGGTAATCAACTGTGGAGAAAGGTAGTCTAGTGGAGTTTGCTGTGTTGAGCGGACGTCTGATCACGCCGACAGGAAGTGCCCATGCGCATAGCAGTGCAGCCTTGCGGAGGTGAAGGCATGGAACGCTGAAGAGGTTAACCGGCTATATTGGAACCGCACATCTGTGTACACTTGGAGCAAGACCCGGCTGTAATACGGTTGATGGTTTTTCCCCGTCGAGCAGGTGAGTCTGCTGACCAGTGAGTAGTGAGTTCCATATCTGCATCTATTACATTTTCAGCTCAATTTTCTGGCTACCACTATCTTAATCTCCACAGTTAAGAGACTATTCACTCCCCAAGGTTTTGCTTCAATTACATTGATACAACGTTATTTGTTTATACCCGGCACTGTCACTTTATATACCGGAGTACCTGGTACGCTGTACTATTTCTCACCAGCTGGCCTCCTCAGGTTTTTGGTATGCGGACCTTGTCAGGATGTCCAGTTGCCAGTCTTGGCCACTTCCTTTAAGGCCGTTTTTCCATCAGGATCTTAAATCTCTAAATTTGATGGCATGGAAATTGATCGCTTAGTGCTTAGTCATAGAGATTTTTCTGACTCAGGGATTAGCATTATGATACAGACTCGTAAGTCTGTTCAAGGAAAATGTATTATCAGGTTTGGAAAAACCTATATTTCAGTTCTTCTACGCATGATTATTCTTGGCATTCTTTTAGAATTCCTAGGGTTTTAAAGTTTCTTCAGGATAGTTTGGATAAGGGTTTGTTTGCTAATACTTTGAAAGGACAAATTTCTGCTCTTTCTGTTTTATTTCATAGAAAAGATTGCTAAACTTCCTGACGTTCACTCTTTTGTTCAGGCTTTGATTCGTATATAACCTGTTATTAAATCATTTTCTCCTCCTTAGAGTCTCGATTTTGGTTTTAAAAACTTTACAGGCTCCTCCTTTTGAGCCTATGTATTCTCTTGACATTAAATTGCTTTCTTGGAAAGTATTAATTTCTTTTGGCTATCTCTTCTGCTAGAAGAGTTTCTGAATTGTCTGCTCTCCTCCTCTCTCTTTCCATCAAGATAAAGCTGTTTTGCGGATTTTATTTAAATTTTTGCCTAAAGTGTGAATTCTAACAACATCAATAGGGAAATTGTTGTTCTTCTTTGTGTCTTAATCCTAAGAATACTCTTGAAAGGTCTTTACATTCTTTTGATGTGGTAAGAGCTTTTGAAATATTATGTTGAGGCTACTAAGGATTTCAGAAACACTTCTAGTCTATTTGTTATTTTTTACTGGCTCCAGGAAAGGTTAGAAAGCTTCAGCTATTTCTCTGGCTTCTTAGTTGAGACTTTTGATTCACAAAGCTTATTTGGAGGTGGGGCAGTCTTCCGCCTCAGAGAATTACAGCTCATTCTACTAGATCAGTTGCCACTTCTTGGGCTCTTAAGCAGAGATATGCAGAGCCCTGCAACTATCATTACTAGTAGCAGCAGTATTCGTTAGCAACAAGGGTCTTCTAAGTCTATCCATAAAATTAAAGTTGACATTGATGGAAACTGAAGGTGTAGGCTTTAAATTACATTGTTTGGCTTCAAGCATAATAGGTGGGTTTGAAAAAGCTCTGAGGTTACACTGCCATTTCTGACTCTGTCCTGATGTCTTTAATATAGCAGCAGCCAGACTGGGTTTATCAGAATCTGAAAAGTTGGCCCCTCAACAGCAACAGCAATGGCAGCAGGACAGATGCTGTAGTAGATGATCCCATTGTGCCAAATAGTCCAGGGAGAAGAGGGAATAATTGAGCAAGGCTTCCCCAGTATGTGGTATGTACAATGAGGATATCACTCTGATTCCAAACATGCATTTACTCCAGACCAGGAGGAATTGGATACGAGCCTGAGAGATAGTGAAATCAGAGATACTTCTAGCATGGTGGGCAGCAGTGCAAGTTCCTCCCACATTTTAGGCCAGCAGTTTCCACCTGCATTCTCTCCCTCTTCATCACCACCATCATCTCCAGTTGTAGGGGGCAACTGTTTATTACAGTAGTGTAACCCACTACCAATGTTGTCACCTCCACTACTAGTGCAATCATTGTCAGTACTAGCAGCACTAGTGGTTCTGCCACTGCTGCTACCACCACTAGCAGTTCCACCAGTAGGAGTGTGCCACTTGTAATGGCTAGTTAATTATTGCACATGATAATTTTAGCGCTCCACTTGTAATCTATCCCCTAATATTTTATATTTCAAACTTGAAAAGTTCGAAAAGGCCAATGGTTGTTAAAAATATGTTTATGCATTTGGATTTGGTGTTTCCAGTGCTGGAATGATAACACTTATTTTTGCTTAATATATTTCTCTGTTGCTATGAATAATTTTATTTCAGTGCCTGATGGTAAAAAGAGAATGGATTTCTGATTAGTTGAAGTCATGTAACTTTTTTTGTGTATGTCTTTGCTCTACTCAACTCCTGTCTAAAATGACATAGGGGTAATTGTAGACCCAAAACGTTGCTGTTTTGTTGTACTTTGGACCCTGACATGAGACAGGAATAAGGTCCCTTAAAAGAATATTTGTGGCTAGAACCATTTTTTATATTAATAAAAATCTAGATAATACATTCATAAAGCTAAAATAATTGTCATTATCAATAAAATATTCATATTTTAATACATTTAAAGGGACAGTAAACTAAAAATAAGAAACAGTCAAATCAGCCAATAGGATGTCATTAGCTTTCATCCTATTGGCTGATTTGAATTTCTCAGCCAATAGTAATGCAAGGGTACTCCCATATAAAAGGGTACCTGCATTCCACCTTCAGTGTGCGGCTATAGACCGCCATGAAGAGGTGCTCTGTGTCACCTGGATGAAGATAAGGAGCAATGTCACAGATGACATCTCCTCCTCCGCCTCCTCCACCGGGATGAAGATACAAGATGGGCTGCGGCTGGGGTGAAGATTGAAGAAGATGATCCCACAATGGATGAAGATGTTTCGCCACCCTTCATCAATTTTGGGGTTAGTGTTTTAAGGGCTATGCCAATAAAAATGCCCTTTTCGAAAGAATGGGTTGAGTAGGGGTTTTTTTTTTCTGTAATCTTAGGTTTTTTTATTTTATGTAATATTAGGTGTTGTGTGGGGCTGGCAGTTTAGGTGTTAATAGTTTAAATTAGGTATTTGCGTTGTGGGGGGGGGTTGGCGGTTTAGGTGTTAATAGTTTCATTAAGTGTTTTGCATTGTGGGGGGTTGGCGATTTAGGAGTCAATAAATGTTATTAGTTAATGCGATGTGGGGGGCTTACGGTTAGGGGTAAATACATTATATTAGTGATTGTGATGTGGGGGGATGGTGGTTTAAGGGTTTTGAATGGCGTTTTGATGTGTCGGTTTATTTATTTTCAGTTTCAATGTTTTATGTGTGAATTCAACATTTGGATAATAACTACTTGTTTAATTTTAATTTACGCATGCAATTTTCTGGCGACGCCAGAAATGTGTAGTTGCGCACATTTCTGAACCTCGCCAGTTTTTCTCGGACTTACGCCAGACTATCATACGGCGGCATGTGTTATGTGATTCATCCGATGCGCAGGGGTGAACATACAAGGGACGTGTGTTTCAGCAGTTGCACTGAAAAATACCCAACATATGTAATTGCGCCCTATGTTTTCTATGTATCTGTGTGAGAGATCATATATCCTGGTATATTGTAAAACCAGATTATTAATTAATGACTTCTTGGTGTAATAAATTAAGATTTCAGGGCCTGCCTACAATTAATTGTGTTCGTTGACATCAACTAGTATATATACCATTACTATAATAGTAAGAATCCTTTTAGAATATATTATATGTTGTTAACACTAACATATAAATTATTGACATATTAAATATCTTAAGGTAATATAGTATGTGTTGTTTACATTAAGAGTACTTATTCTAATCTGTTTAATTTAAAGAAAGTTTTTTTTTAAAAAAAAGCATACCTATGTAGGCTCAGGAACAGCAATGCACTGCTGAAATCTGGCTGGTGATTGGTGGTAACACACATAGGCCCCATATCATTGGCTCATCAGGTGAGTTTCAGCTATGTCTAAGCAGTGTGTTGCTGCTCTGGATCTGACTTTAACTATAAATGTAACCTATTCACAGAGGTTGCTAAAAAAAAATGCAATTTGTGAATGTCCCTGATAAAGTTTTAAAATGAGAAGTACTTTATTTTAATAAATTTTAGAAAGAGGTTATTAGTCCATCTCATCCCCATGGTGCCAAACAATTTAAAACATATTTGCATGGTTTCTTAGTTGGCGCCTTATCTGTCTGCTAATGCTCTATGCTTTAGTAATCCCAAGTCTCTAAAGAGAATGACCCTGTTCTGCTAAAACCTCATCAGCTGAAAGTGTAATTTTCCACATTTCTTATTTTCCAATAGCAGTTAGTCATCAAGCTCGTGATGTATGTACTTTAGAGACAGTAGGGGCAGATTTATCATTCTCTGGATGAACAAAGGTTTGCATGGAGGCAACTTGTTCATCCGGGATCACAAGAAACCAGCGGAAAACTCTGTATGATTTTGGCAGTGGCTTGTGCATAGCTACCCCCCTGCACTCTTCACAACCTATTGCTCAGTAGCATGGCTTGTCAATCACCCAGGTCTGATAAGCCTGCAAGTATTTTTATCTGCGGTGGGTGGAGAGGTTAGGAAGTAGCCGTCCATTTGATAATACACCCCTTAATTTATTTTGCTGAGCCCCATAAGCAAAAACAAACATTTCACTTTTCAAGTTGTAGGAGCTTAATGCATAGGATAAATTAAAGGGAAGTACAGTCAAAATTTAAAGGGACAATCTATTTCAAATAAACTTTTCATGATTCCAAAAGGGTATGGCAATATTAAACAACTTCCCAATTTGCTTTTATCACCATTTTTCTTTGTTTTCTTTGTATTCTTAGTTGAAAGCTAAACCTAGGTAGCTCATATGCTAATTTCTTAGACCTTGAAGGCACCTCTTATCCTGAATGCATTTTTACAATTTCTATACCCACTAGAGCATTAGTTTATGTGTGTCATAAAGGATAACATTGACCTCACAACTGTGGAGTTACCCAGGAGTCCAACACTGACTGGCTAGAATGCAAGTCTAATCAAAAGAACTAAACTAAGGTGGCATTCTGCAGAGGCTTAGATACAAGGTAATCACAGAGGTAAAAAGTTGTATTAATAAATCTGTGTTCCTTATGCAAAACTAGGGGCATGGGTAAATAAAGGGTATTACCTATCTTTTTGAACAATAAAAATTCTGGTATAGACTGTCCCTTTCACTTTCATGATTCAGACAAAATATGCAAATTTATACAGGTTTCCAGTCGAGTGGCGTCACTAGGGCTGCTGGTCACCCGGTGCGGGTAAGTTATGGTGTCACCCCCCCCCCCCCCAGAAAGCAGACACACACAAAAACACAGGCAAACACACATACAAACACTCACGACACACACTAAAAACACTCGGAAACACAATCAGACACACACACAAAAACACACACACAAAAACACACACAAAAACACTGAGGACACACACACACACAAAAACACACACACAAAAACACACACACACACACACACACACAAACAAAAACACACACAAAAACACACACACACACACACACACAAACACACACACAAAAAACACAGAGACACACACACAAAAACACACACACAAAAACACTCAGACACACACACACAACACACAAAAACTCAGACACACCACAACACAAAACACTCAGACACACACACACACACACACACACAAAAACTCAGACACACACATACAAAATATGTAAACTGCACTGCATTAATTATAAAGCGCATGCCTAGAGCTGCTCCCTGGCTCAGCAGAGCATCAAATGAAAGATAAAACAGAGCACTCTAAAATAAATCACTAAAGAAAAGTTTTAGGTGCGAAAATTATGAAAATTCTGCTCTCCTGACTCTGTTCCAAACCTGTCAGTGCAACAGCCCCGGGCCACGTGCCCTACCCCGCTTCTTATGGGCCAATCACCTCTAGGCACTCTGCCCACCCACCCAGACCCCCCGCCCCCCCTCCTACCTGTTCAGTGGGCACTTAGTGTACCGTAACCGTAATGGTCTGGTGGGCATCATACGTGGCTCCTTCACTTTAAAGACAGTGTCTCAAACAGTCATAGCGGTCCAGGTGCCAGGCATCCCCTCATGATTGCCAGTTTCCCGTTAGAGAGACAGCACAGCAGTGAGTGACTCCACTGCTCCACATGTCACTGAGCAGTGAGCACAGATAGGCAGGCAGGTTTTAGGCTAGCAGCGCAACTTTGCAAGCCCCACGGCATGCCACAACATTCATAGCGAAATGGGCACGGGAGAAGCAAAGTACAAACAAGCAAAAGCAGCCTGGAAAACTATTTGTTGAAATTGCAGCACTGGCTCAAGGGGCAAAAAAATTGTGTGTCTACAACTTCCCCAGTCCCACCAATGTTCGACAAATGCCAGCCCCTCTAATAAAAAAAATCTATGCGATCTCAACATTGTAATTTCTTTGAATTTCAATAAAATTAAAAAAAAAAAAGAAAAAAATTTCTTTTGGTGTCACCCCGCCTGGAGGGTGTCACCCGGGGTGCGGCCCGCCCCCACTCTAGTGACGCCACTGTTTCCAGTTTATATGTATTATTTAATTTGCATCATTTCTCTTGGTATCCATTGTTGAAAAGCATGCTAAAATAGTCTCAGGAGCAGGAATGCACTACTTGTGGCTGATGATATGAGGTTGCTCACACATCTCACTTGTCATTGGCCCACCTGTTGTGTTGAGCTATCTCTTAGTAGTGCATTGATGCTCCTTCAACAAAGGATACCAAGATAATAAATCAAATTTGTTAATTAAAGTAAATTGGAAAGTTGTTTCAAATTGTAGGCTCTAGCTGAATTGTTAAAGACAAATTTTGGGTTTTTATGTTCCTTTAGTTTTTATTCATTTAAGAAGAGAAAAATAATACATTTGAACTTTAAACCAAGACTTTCTTTTTGTATGTCTGTTAGATTTTGTGGTATGGATCAAATTTCGTGTACATAAAGGTCCCTCCTTTCTTGTATTGACTCAATAAACAATTAGCAAATAAACACAACATAATGTAATAAAAGCCAAAATGCATCCCAAAACAGAGCCCTATGTATTTTTTTCATAATAAAGTATTCAATATTATTGGCTTAAATAAGCTGCAATAAGTTTCAGTGTTTAGAACCTAACAGAGGGTGTGCACAGGTGAAAATGTCTACTGACTAATGTTTAGTCTGTTACAGATGGCACACTTATATCACTGAGCATGTAAGGTGGTATTTGTATTGAATTCAGTTTCTTATCTTGTAGATCTATAGGCATATAAACAAATTATGCATTCCATAGTTCTCTAACTAGTTATAATTCTAATATGTACGCTTCATTTCTGTTGTGCAGTATTGGCCATACAGTATGCACATGCTTTTTGCTTGCTCAGCACAGATAGTTGTTAAAGTGTACACTGGTAATATACTAGAAGCCAGCAGACTCCAAACCCTTAATGAAGTGAAATAATGTAAATTGCTGAAAACCTTAAGCATCTCAATTTAAGGTAAATAAAATAGAAAGCAATTTCTGGAAGATAATGATTACAACGTTTCTATCAATTTTGCATCCATAGCACAAATGTATTTTATAGAAAATCATAGGAATTCATATCTGTTTCTTCAAACAGTTGTTTCTAAGCATTCTAGGCAATTAAACATTCAGCAATCGTAAAAAAATCTAATTCACATATTATCTGTATGAGCGAAGTATGACAGTATTTATCAGTTCTGAAAAGTTGCTTAATATGCAAAATTGTGGTTCTGTAAAACTAGAAAAATAACACATGGGTGTTCAGATGTGTTTAAAACATAAACTTTGTAAACATTACTAAAAAGCCTTTCTATTATCTCCAAAGTCACCAGCTTTTATGGTATTCTATGCAGTTGCAGCCGATTAATAAAATGCAGTGAACTTTCCATTCTTTGGAGAATCAAAAGTATAGAATCACTTAGAAACAGTGTTTGGAATAAGCATGGAAATAACCATATATGGATGTCACACATCCTATAATATAAAAGGGCCAAGTGTATTTGTCCGTAGCTATCATGCGCCGTAGAGATTGCACGAGGACAAACACACTTGGGCCCCTAGTTATCAAGCTGTCAACCCTCAAAATACGCTGGAATTCCATAGCGTATTTGTGGCGAGGCTGATTCGCCTTAGTTATCAAAGGCTAGAGACCGGCAAAGAAGAATTTTTGTGATGTAAGCTTCGATCCGCCGGACTCAGTCCGACACAGATCGATTCTTACATCACTCCAGATGTTCCGCACACAAGTTCGGCACAATCTGACTACTTTTGCTAGTGTATCAAAAAACTAGCAGGTACGCTCGGCACTTTTCCGGCCCAGCGTACCTGGTTTTCAACCCGCCGCCCTAGTAGCGCGCGGATTTCCATAGGAATCAATGGGAGTCTGACCATAGCGAAAGTTCATGTTCGCTGCCACCTGCCCGACATCCCATTGATTCCTATGGGAGATGTCTGCACCTAACACCCTAACATGTACCCCGAGTCTAAACACCCCTAATCTGTCCCCCCTCTACACGCCGCAACTAAATAAATGGTATTATCCCCTAAACCGCCGCTCCCGGAGCCCACCGCCCACTCTAATAAACTGATTAACCCCCAAAAACTGCTGCTCCCGGACCCCGCCGCCACTATAATAAATATGTTAACCCCTAAACCCGTCCGCTCCCAGACCCGCAGCGACCTACATAATACCTATTAAACCCCTATCCTGCCCCCTCCTACACCACCGCCACTATAATAAAAATATTTAAACCCCTAAACCATAGTCATACCCTAACCCTAACACCCCCCTAACTTAAATATTAATTAAATAAATCTAAATAAATATTACTCTTATTAATTAAATTAATCATATATATAACTAAATACTTACACTTTAAAATAAACCCTTATATAGCTTACAATATAAATATATAATTATATTTTAGCTATTTTAGGATTTATTTTTATTTTACAGGAACTTTCAATTTATTTTAACTAGGTACAATAGCTATTAAATAGTTAATAACTATTTAATACCTACCTAGTTAAAATAAAGAGAAAATTACCTGTAAAAATAAAAATTAACCTACAAGTTACAATTACACCTAACACTACACTATCATTAAATAAATTATTCCTATTTAAAACTAAATACCTGTAAAATAAACCATAAAGTATAGCTACAATATAAATAAATAATTAAAGTTGTAGCTATTTTAAGGATTTATTTTTATTTTACAGGCAACTTTCAATTTATTTTAACTAGGTACAATAGCTATTTATATAGTTATTAACTATTTAAATAACTCCTAGCTAAAAGAAATACAATATGACCTGTAAAATAAATCCTAACCTAAGTTACAATTAATCCTAACACTACACTATCATTAAATTAATTAAATAATTACTCCTACAAATAACTACAGATTAAATACAATTAAATAAACTAACTAAAGTTACAATTACTCCGAACACTATACTATACTTAAATAAATTATTCCTTAAATTTAAAACTTTATATTATTATATATATTTAAAACTAAATACTTACCTGTAAAATAAACCCTAAGATAGCTACAATGTAATTAATAATTACATTGTAGCTATTTAGGGTTTATATTTATTTTACGGGTAAACTTTGTATTTATTTTAGGCTAGTTTGAATAGTTATTAAATAGTTTATTAGCTATTTAATAACTACCTAGCTAAAAGAAATACAAAATTACCTGAAAAATAAATCCTAACCTAAGTTACAATTAAACCTAACACTACACTATTATTAAATTAATTAAATAAATTACCCTACAAATAACTACAATTAAATGCAAATTAAATAAACTAACTAAAGTACAAAAAATAAAAAAATCTAAGTTACAAAAAATAAAAAAATAAGTTATAACATTTAAAAAATATTACAACAATTTTAAGATACTTTACACCTAATCTAAGCCCCCTAATAAAATAACAAAGCCCCCCAAAATAAAAAAAATGATCTACCCTATTCTACAATAAAAGTTAACAGCTCTATTACCTTACCAGCCCTTAAAAGGGCCTTTTGCGGGCAGCCCCAAAGAAAACAGCTCTTTGCCAGTAAAAAAAAAATACAACCCCCCCAACATTAAAACTCACCACCCACACCACCCTACTCTAACCCAAACCCCCCTTAAATAAACACTACCCCCCTGAAGATCATCTCTACCTTTAGCCGTCTTCAGCCAGCCGACCACCGATGGAACAGAAGAGGAGATCCGCAGCGGCAGAAGTCATCATCCAAGGGGCGCTGAAGAAGTCTTCCATCCGATTGAAGTCATCATCCAGGCGGGCGTCTTCAATCTTCATCCATCTGGAGCGGAGCAGAGCCATCTTCAGACGAGCCGACGCGGAGCCATCCTCTTCTACCAAATGGACTAACGACGAATGACGGTTCCTTTAAGTGACGTAATCAAGATGGCGTCCCTCCGATATTCCGATTGGCTGATAGGATTCTATCAGGCCAAACGGAATTAAGGTAGGAAAAAAATCTGATTGGCTGATTTAATCAGCCAATCAGATTGAGCTTGCCATTCTATTGGCTGTTCCAATCAGCCAATAGAATGCAAGCTCAATCTGAATTGGCTGATTGAATTCAGCCAAACGTATTGAACTTCAGATCTGATTGGCTGATTAAATCATGCCAATCAGATTTTTCCTACCTTAATTCCGATTGGTTTATAGAATCCTATCAGCCAATCGGAATTCGAGGACGCAATCTTGGATGACGTCCCTTAAAGGAACCGTCATTCGTCGTTGAGTCCCGTCGGTAGAATGAGGATGGCTCTGCGTCGGCTCGTCTGAAGATGGCTCCGCTCCGCTCCGGATGGATGAAGATTGAAGCGATGCCGCCTGGATGATGACTTCAATCGGATGAAGAATTCTTCAGCGCCCCTTGGATGATGACTTCAATCGGAATGGAAAGACTTCTTCAGCGCCCCTTAGATGATGACTTCTGCTGCTGCGGATCTCCTCTTCTGTCCATCGGTGGTTGGCTGGCTGAAGACGGCTAAAGGTAGGATGATCTTCAGGGGGGTAGTGTTAGGTTTATTTAAGGGGGGTTTTGGGTTAGAGTAGTGGTGTGTCGGTGGGTGGTTTTGAATGTTGGGGGGGTTTGTATTTTTATTTTACAGGGCAAAAGAGCTGATTTCTTTGGGGCATGCCCCGCAGAAAGGCCCCTTTTAAGGGCTGTAAGGTAATAGAGCTGGTAACTTTTAATGTAGAATAGGGTAGGGCATTTTTTTTATTTTGGGGGTCTTTGTTATTTTATTAGGGGGCTTAGATTTAGGTGTAAGTAAGCTTAAAATTGTTGGTAATACTTTTGAAATGTTTGTAACTTATTTTTTGTAATTTTTTGTAACTTAGCTTTTTTTATTTTTTGTACTTTAGTTAGTTTATTTAATTGTATTAATTGTAGTTATTTGTAGGTAATTAATTAAATTAATTTAATGATAGTGTAGTGTTAGGTTTAATTGTAAACTTAGGTTAGGATTTTATTTTTACAGGTCATTTTGTATTTCTTTTAACTAGTAGCTATTAAATAGTTAATAACTATTTTAATAGCTATTGTACCTAGTTAAATAAATTGAAAGTTGCCTGTAGAAATAAAAATAAATCCTAAAATAGCTCCAATATAATTATTATTTATATTGTAGCTATATTAGGGTTTATTTTAAAGGTAAGTATTTAGTTTTAAATAGGATTAATTTAGTTAATAAGAGTAATATTTTATTTAGATTTATTTAATTAATATTTAAGTTAGGGGGTGTGTTAGGGTTAGACTTAGGTTTAGGGGTTAAATCATTTTATTATAGTGGCGGCGGTGTAGGGGGGGCAGGATAGGGGGGGCAGGATAGGGGTTAATAAATGTATTATAGGTTGCGGCGGTGTAGGGGGGGCAGGATAGGGGTTAATACCATTTATTATAGGTGGCGGCGGTGTAGGGGGGGCCAGATTAGGGTTAATAAATTTAATATAGGTGGTGGCGGGGTCCGGGAGCAGCCGTTTAGGGGTGTAAACAATTTATTTAGTTGCGGCAGGTCCGGGATTCGGCAGGATAGGAGTAAATAAATTTATTATAGGTGGCGGCGGTATAAGGGGGCAGGATAGGGGTTACTAGGTATAATGTAGGTGGCGGTGGGCTCCGGGAGTGGCGGTATAGGGGGTTAATACATTTATTATAGTTGCGGGCGGTGTCCCGGGAGCGGCGGTTTAGGGGTTACTAACTTTATTTAGTTGCGGGGGGCTCCGGGGAGTGCTGGTATAGGGGGTAGAACAGTGTAGTTTAGTGTGGGGTCTTAGTGACAGGATAGCAATAAAGCTTGGAAAAAGCGAAGAGCAGCGAGATCGGATGAGTGATAACTATCAAAGTCCGCTGCTCATCCGCCCTGTACTTGGTGCGCGGCTTTTTGACAGCTTTATTGATAACTTTGGCGAGATTATTCAGGTCCGCAGCGGGGATGGTAGGCCAGCTTAGGTAGTTGTATTGGGCCGGCCGCAAGGCAGGTAAGTAGACATGTTGATAACTAGAGGCCTTGGCCTTCAACAAACCTGGGCTGGCTGCTGGCACCTAATCTGTGAAGGGCGGAGACGACACGGCCATGAAGGGCATTAGCCGCATTGTGAAGGGGGCTGGCCGTGGCTGTCTGAGTGTCTGCATGAGAGTCGAGGCAGCACAAGAGGGGAGATATAGAGCCAAAGATGGGGGAGAGAGAACAAAAGAGAGGGGTGAGAGAGAGCAAAAGAGAGGAGTGAGAGAGTAAAAGAGAAGGGTGAGAGAGAGCAAAAAGAGGGGTGCGATGAGAGCAATAGAGAGGAGTGAGAGAGTAAAAGAGAAGGGTGAGAGAGAGCAAAAAAGAGGGGTGGAGAGAGCAAATACAGGGGAGGGAGAGAGCAAAGAGAGGCGGAGAGAGAGCAAAAGAGGGGGGGGGGACAGAGAGAGCAAGCAACAAGAGACGGAGAGAGAGCAAAAGAGAGTGGGTGAGAGAGAGATCAAAAGAGAGGGGAGGAAGAGATCAAAAGAGAGGGGGAGAGAGAGAGAGCAAAAAAGAGGGAAGAGAGAGAGAGAGCAAAAGAAGAGAACAAAAGAGAGAGGGAGAGAGAGAGAACAATAGATAGGGGAGAGAGAGAGCAAAGAGATGGGGAGAGAGCAAAAAAGAGAGGGGGGAGAGACAGTGCAAAAGAGAGGGAGAGAGAGACCAAAAGAGAGGGGAGAGAGACCAAAAGAGAGGGGAGAGAGACCAAAAAGAGCGGGGTTAAGAGACCAAAAGAGAGGGGGAGAGAGACCAAAAAAGAGGGGGAGAGAGAGCAAAAGAGAGGGGGGGGGGAGAGAGCAGGCAAAAGAGAAGTTGAGAGAGAGAGAGTGCAAAAGAGAGGGGGAGAGAGAGAGAACAAAAGAGAGGGGGAGAGAGACCAAAAGAGAGGGGGAAAAGAGAGAGAGCAAAAGAGAGAGGGAGAGAGAGAGAACAATAGATAGGGGAGAGAGAGAGCAAAAGATATGGGGAGAGAGAGCAAAAAAGAGAGGGGGGAGAGAGAGCAAAAGAGGGTGAAAGAGACTGCAAAAGAGGGGGAGAGAGAGCAAAAGAGAGGGGAGAGAGAGCAAAAGAGAGGGGGGACAGAGAGAGCAAGCAAAAGAGACGGGAGAGAGAGCAAAAGAGAGTGGGTGGAGAGAGAGGTCCAAAAGAGAGGGGAGGAAGAGATCAAAAGAGAGGGGAGAGAGAGAGAGAGAGAGAGAGCAAAAAAGAGGGAAGAGAGAGAGAGAGCAAAAGAGAGAACAAAAGAGAGAGGGAGAGAGAGAGAAACAATAGTAGGGAGAGAGAGAGCAAAAGAGATGGGAGAGATGGGGAGAGAGCAAAAAAAGAGAGGGGGGAGAGAGCAAAAAATAGAGAGGGGGGAGAGACAGTGCAAAAGAGAGGGGGAGAGAGACAAAAAGAGAGAGGGAGAGAGACCAAAAGAGAGGGGGAGAGAGACCCCAAAAGAGAGGGGAGAGAGACCAAAAGAGAGGGGGAGAGAGAGCAAAAGAGAGGGGGGGGGGGAGAGAGCAGGCAAAAGAGAAGTGAGAGAGAGAGAGTGCAACAAGAGAGGGGGAGAGAGAGAGAGAAACAAAAGAGAGGGGGAGAGAGAGCAAAAGAGAGGGGGAAAGAGAGAGAGAGCAAAAGAGAGAGGGAGAGAGAGAGAGAACAATAGATAGGGGAGGAAGAGAGAGCAAAAGAGATGGGAGAGAGAGCCAAAAAAGAGAGGGGGGAGAGAGAGTGCAAATGAGAGGGGGAAAGAGATCAAAAGAGAGGGGGAGAGAGACCAAAAGAGAGGGGGAGAGAGAGCAAAAGAGAGGGGAGAGAGAGAGAGCGGGCAAAAGAGAAGTTAAGAGAGAGAGTGCAAAAGAGAGGCGGGAGAGAGGAGAGCAAAAGAGAGGAGAGAGAGCGGCAAAAGAGAGGGGAGGAGAGAGCAAAAAGAGAGGGGTGAAAGAGCAAAAGAGAGGGGGAAGAGAGAGCAAAGAGAGGGGAGAGAGAGCAAAGAGAAGGGGAGAGAGAGTAAATAGAAGGGGAGAGCGAGAGCATAAGAGGGGAGAGAGAGAGCAAAAGAGGTTGAGAGAGAGTGCAAAAGAGGGGAGAGAGAGAGAGCAAAAGAGAGGGGAGAGAGAGTAAAAGAGAATGGGGAGACAGAGAGAGTGAGCAAAAGAGAGGGGAGAGAGAGCAAAAGAAAGGGGATGAGAGGGGAGAGAGAGAGCAAAAGAGGTTGAGAGAGAGTGCAAAAGAGGGGAGAGAGAGAGAGCAAAAAAAGGGGAAGAGAGAGAGCAAAAGAGAGCACAAAAGAGAGGGAGAGAGCAAAAGAGAGGGAGGAAAGAGAGCAAAAAGAGACGGAGAAAGAGTGCAAAAGAGAGGGGAGAGAGAGCAGAAGAGAGGGGGAGAGAGCAAAAAGAGAGGGGAGAGAGAGACCAAAAAGAGAGGGGGGAGAGACCAAAAAGAGAGTGAAAGAGAGACCAAAGAGAGGGGGGGAGAGAGAAAAGATGAGAGCGGGCAAAGAGAAGATGAGAGAGAGAGAGAGAAGAAGAGAGTGCAAAAGAGAGGGGGGGAGAGAGAGAGGAGAGCAAAAGAGATGAGAGAGAGAGAGCAAAAGAGAGGGGGGAGAAAGAGCAAAAGAGAGGGGGGAGAGAGAGCAAAAGAGAGGGGGATGAGAGACCACAAGAGAGGGGGGGAGAGAGAGCAAAAGAGAAGGGGGAGAGAGAGAAAAAAATGGGAGAGAGAGAGCAAAAGAGAGGGAAGAGCACAAAACAGAAGGGGGGAGAGAGACAGCAAAAGAGAGGGGAAAGATGCAAAATAGAGGAGAAGAGAGAGAGCAAGAGACGGTTGAGAGAGAGAGAGCAAAAGAGAGGGGGAGAGAGAGAGAACAAGAGAGGGGGAGAGAGAGAGAGCGAGAAAGAGGGGTTGCAAGAGAGCAAAAGAGAGGGAGAGAGAGAGCAAAAGAAAGGGGAGAGAGAGCAAAAGAGAGGGGAGAGAGAAAGCAAAAGAGAGGGGAGAGAGAGAGAGCAAAAGAGAAGGGGAGAGAGAGAGCGCAAAATAGAGGGGAGAGAGCGTAAATTAGAGGGGGGAGAGAGAGAGCAAAAGTGAGGGGAGAGAGAGAGCAAAAGAGAGGGGGAAGAGAGAGAGCAAAATAAAGGGGGGGGAGAGCAAGTGGTGGGACCGCTGTACTGCAAAAAATGGCCCATGTTCACAGGCTTTATGACTAGTCCAATATAAAGAACAAAAGACCGACCAGATGTATTATTAAAATACTATGTCGACTAAGTGATGAAGTATAAGACAAAGTAAGATTGTGTGGTTTATTTTTTTAGTTATTTAATTGTTTTTATTTATATATGTATTCATATACTTTGGAAGAGAATGGCTGCGAACAATTTCTGTGCCAGGTATCATAAACCTTTTGGTTCAGTGCAATAACCCCCTTGTACCCAAGGAACCCATCTTACACCTAAGAGTTCACTAGCATTTAAGGCACTAAAGAGGAAACATCCTTAAAATCTCTAAAAGTCATCTAGACTCTAAACTTTTTGTCCTCCCAAAATCTTGTTTTCATTGATGTCTATCAGCCACAGCAACGAAGGTCCCTTGTAGTCATTTTCCTAACTGTTTATATAAATGCTGTCCAGTTTCCCTCCATTTTATTGCCATTTTTAAAGGACCAGTAAATACTCAATATTCAGCAAATGCATGATAAAAAAACAATGCCATTGCACTTAGTGTGAACATCAAATGTTTAGTAAAAAAAAATGTTTTTTTTTTCAAGGTTGTGTATATTTCCACTTATGTGACAGCCGTCAGACAATCACAAATGCCATGCTTAGTAGGAGCTGGTGACCCAAAAATTATAAAATATAAAAAAAAACTGAGAACACATTTTAATGAACAGTAAATTGGAAAGTTGTTTAAAATTGCATGCTCTATCTGAATCATGTATGTTTAATTTTGACTTGAGTGTCCCTTTAAGTGTCCCCCTGATGGTTAAAAAGTACACAGTCAAAACTGAACCCTTCTTCCTTTAGTATTTCGGTATGTGTTAATAAAGGGGGTATTGCAGCTGGATGGTTGCTCAAGAGTATCTTTTAGGTGGTTAGGTGTGGTTAGGATAGGGAAAGACATATAGGAGGAGTTTACTATGCTGCTGGGTTTTTAGAAATATAGTATTTAAATAGCATGTAAACCAGTTTAACAGAGATCACCCAGTGGTCCAATATAATAGGGAGTGAAACCTCTACTTGTGTATTTTCAAGGTAGGTAAATTATCTACAATTCGTATTAAAGAGTTTATCGCAAAATAAATAAAAATATAAAAGCTGAAGGCAGCAGCTATTTTAAATATAAAGCATCAAAAGGATACAACACTGCAACAAGTGCTAAGCACAAATAAATGTGATGTCGCGCACATAAAATTTGGGTTCGCGAACGGCCGCAAAAACTTCCCACAAATGTTCCGCAAACCGGGCAAACCAGGCGAACCGCTATAGACTTCAATAGGCAGGCGAATTTTAAACACCACAGGGACTCTTCTGGCCCACAATAGTGATGGAAAAGTTGTTCTTCAAGGGGACTAACACCTGGGACTGTGGAATGCCGAAGGGATCCATGGCAAAACTCCCATGGAAAATTACATAGTTGATTGCAGAGATCTGGTTTTAACCCATAAAGGGCCTAAATCACCTAACATTCCTAAATTGTTTGGAATAACGTGCTTTAAAACATCAGGTATGATGTTGTATCGATCAGGTAGTGTAAGGGTTCTGCCCGCTTTACAGTGACAGACCAAACTCCTGCAGCGGGTACAACATCATCATCATCACACCGTACGTCCATGTGTGTAATGCTGCCTGACTGAGACATATCCCTGTAATCTACATCCGTCTGGCAATAATGGTTGTGCATCACTCATTTCTTCCAACTGATGTGTAAATAACTCCTCTGACAGATCAAGTGAAGCGGCTGTGGTGCTAGTGTTGGTGGTGGCGGCAGGCGGGCGAGTGGTAACTTGAGAGGTGCCCGAAGCTAAGCTGGAGGAGGATGGTGTGTCAAGGTTCCGAGCAGAAGCTGTAGAAGATTGGGTGTCCTGTGTTAGCCAGTCAACTATGTCCTCAGAACTTTTCGAGTTCAGAGTATGTGGCCTCTGAACACTGGGCATTATTCTACGGCCAAAGGGAATCACAGCACCACGACCATCGACGGCCCCTGCGGAGTGGCCTGCCTCTACCTGTCATTTTTTTTTTCCGATTAGTGGTACTATGCGTGCTAGCTACTGTGACAACAGATATGAGTGGCACTGTGCACTGGCAGAAGTTGGCAGAGTAGACGCTGTAGGCCTGACACACCACCCTTGCAGACAACTAACTGCTATTCAATCTATTTTAGTCAAAAAAATTTTTTAATGTACACTACTGTTACACCAGATATGAGTTGCACTGGTGTGACACTGTGCCATGGCAGGCCCTGAAACGCACACGCGTGAAGGAAACTGACTGCTATTATTTTCACAGTCAAATTTCTAGTTTTTTTTTTAAACCCTTAAGGACCAACGCCATTTTTCAATTTCTTTCCTTAAAGACCAGGGCCTATTTTTACATTTCTGCGGTGTTTGTGTTTAGCTGTAATTTTCCTCTTACTCATTTACTGTACCCACACATATTATATACCATTTTTCTCGCCCACTAAATGGTCTTTCTAAAGATACCATTATTTTCATCATATCTTATAATTTATTATTAAAAATATTATAAAATACTGAGGAAAAAATGGAAAAAAACACACTTTTTCTAACTTTGACCCCCAAAATCTGTTACACATCTACAACCACCAAAAAACAACCTACCATGCTAAATAGTTTTCTAAATTTTGTCCTGAGTTTAGAAATACCCAATGTTAACATGATCTTTGCTTTTTTTGCAAGTTATAGGGAAATATAATACAAGAAGCACTTTGCTATTTCAAAACCACTTTTTTTTCAAAAATGAGCGCTAGTTACATTGGAAACCCTTATATCAGTCAGGAATACCTGAATATCCCCTTGACATGTATATATTTTTTTTAGAAAGACATCCCAAAGTATTGATCTAGGCCCCATTTTGGTATATTTCATTCCACCATTCTCCACCGCCAAATGCGATCAAATACAAAAAAAAAATGTTCACTTTTTTCACAAACTTTAGGTACTCTCACAAAAATATTTACAAACAACTTATGCAATTATGGCACTAAATGGTTGTAAATGCTTCTCTGGGATCCCCTTTGTTACAGAAATAGCAGACTTATATGGCTTGGCGTTGCTTTTTGGTAATTTAGAAGGCTGCTAAATGCCACTGCCGCACCACACATGTTTTATGCCCAGCAGTGGAAGGGGTTAATTAGGGAGCATGTAGGGAGCTTGTAGAGTTAATTTTAGCTTAAGTGTAGTGTAGTAGACAACCCAAAGTATTGATCTAGGCCCATTTTGGTATATTTAATGCCACCAGTTCACCGCCAAATGCGATTCAAATAAAAATTGTTTTTTCACTTTTTCACAAACTTTAGGTTTCTCACACAGAAATTATTTACAAACAACTTATGCAATTATGGCATAAATGGTTGTAAATACTTCTCTGGGATCCCGTTGTTCAGAAATAGCAGACTTATATGGCTTTGGCGTTGCTTTTTGGTAATTAGAAGGCTGCTAAATGCCACTGCCGCACCCACACGTGTTTTATGCCCAGCAGTGAAGGGGTTAATTAAGGAGCATTAGGGAGCTTGTAGAGTTAATTTTAGCTTAAGTGTAGTGTAGTAGACAACCCAAATAGTATTGATCTGGCCCATTTTGGTATATTTAATGCCTCCCATGTCACCGCCAAATGCGATCAAATAAAAAAAATTTTTTTCTCACTTTTTCAACTAACTTTCGGTTTTTCACAGAAATTATTTACAAACAACTTATGCAATTATGCATAAATGGTTGTACATGCTTCTCTGGGATCCCCTTGTTCAGAAATAGCAGACTTATATGGCTTTGGCGTTGCTTGAAGTGTAGTGTAGTAGACAACCCAAAGTATTGATCTAGACCATTTTGGTATATTTAATGCCACCATTTCACCGCCAAATGCGATCAAAATTAAAAAAAAAACTTAAACTTGTTTTGTTTTTATACAATTCAAACACCACTGCATAAGTACATTTCTACACTCACTTCAAATATCCTAATAAAAAATGAGAAAGACATACATGCATGCATAAAGCACTCTCCTCTAGTCTCTAAATTGTATTTGGTTTCCCTACATTTTGTTCCAAATTGCCCTCCTTGTAAGTGCAAGACATCTGTGTACTTTTAGTGCACTTTGCTATAAAAGTGGTTTATTAATATTTTCCAAAGTGAGGCTTTTTAGGAATGGTTAATAGGAGTTAATGATATTAATATGGGTCAATGGGGCGTGGAATATGGTTAGATTTTAATTGTGGCAGAGGAACAGGGTTACAATTATGGAGTAGTAAACAGTGAAGCTGGACTTAAAAATGTAGGAAGGAGATTGTGGTTAGGGTTTATTGTTGTGGGGATATACTGTGCAAAAGTTTTAGGTATGGTGTGCCAAAAATGTTGTAAAATAAGAATGCTTTTAATAGACAATGCTAATAGTTTTTTTTACATAAAATAATCAAATTCAAAGTGAGTGATCAGAAGAAAATCTAAATCAATATCAATGATTGGTTTGACCATTCTTTGCCTTCAAAATGATATTCATTCTTCCTATGTACACTTGCTCAAGTCAGGTATTTTGTAGGCATATACGGCTAGATTTAGATTTGGGCGGTAGCCGTGAAAACCCAGCGTATGAGGCTCCTAACGCTGGTTTTTAGGCTACCTCCCGGTATTTGGTGTCACTCAAAAAAGGGTCTAACGCTCACTTTTCAGCCGCGACTTTTCCATACCGCAGATCCCCTTACGTAAATTGCGTATCCCTATCTTTTCAATGGGATTTTCCTAACTCGCGGTATTTAGAGTCGTGTCTGAAGTGAGCATTAGAAATCTACGACAAAACTCCAAGCCGCAGAAAAAAGTCAAGCTAGTTAAGAGCTTTCTGGGGCTAACGCCGGTTTCATAAAAGCTCTTAACTACTGTACTCACTAAAGTACACTAACACCATAACACTACCTATGTACCCCTAAACCGAGGTCCCCCCGCATCGCCGGCAACTCGATTAATTTTTTTTAACCCCCTAATCTGCTGACCGCCACCTACGTTATCCTTTGTACCCCTAATCTGCTGCCCCCCTAACCCCTGCCGACCCCTATATTATATTTATTAACCCCTAATCTGCCCCCCACAACGTCGCCGCCAGCTACCTACACTTATTAACCTCCCTAATCTGCCGTCCCGCAATGCCGCGCCAGCTAACATTATCCCTATGTACCCTAATCTGCTGCCCTAACATCGCCGACCCCTATATTATATTTATTAACCCCTAACCTGCCCCCCACAACGTCGCCGCCACCATACCTACCATAATTAACCCCTAATCTGCCGACCGCAAAGAGCCGCCAGCTACATTATAGCTATGTACCCCTAATCTGCTGCCCCTAACACCGCCGACCCCTATATTATATTTATTAACCCCTAAACTGCCCTCCCTAACATCGCCGACACCTAACTTCAATTATTAACCCCTAATCTGCCGACCTGAATCTCGCCGCTATTCCTAATAAATGTATTAACCCCTAAAGCTAAATCTAACCCTAACACTAACACCCCCCTAAGTTAAATATAATTTACATCTAACGAAATAAATTATCTCTTATTAAATAAATTATTCCTATTTAAAGCTAAATACTTACCTGTAAAATAAATCCTAATATAGCTACGCTATAAATTATAATTATATTATAGCTATTTAGGATTAATATTTATTTTACAGGTAACTTTGTAATTATTTTAACCAGGTACAATAGCTATTAAATAGTTAATAACTATTTAATAGTTACCTAGTTAAAATAATAACAAAATTACCTGTAAAATAAATCCTAACCTAAGTTACAATTAAACCTAAACACTACACTATCATTAAATTAATTAAATAAATATCTACAATTACCTACAATTAAACCTAACACTACACTATCAATACATTAATTAAATACAATATCTACAAATAAATTAACTAAAGTACAAAAAATAAAAAAGAAACTAAGTTACAAAAAATAAAAAATTATTTACAAACATAAGGAAAATCTTACAACAATTTTAAACTAATTACACCTACTCTAAGCCCCCTAATAAAAATAACAAAGCCCCCCAAAATAAAAAATGCCCTACCCTATTCTAAATTACTAAAGTTCAAAGCTCTTTTACCTTACCAGCCCTGAACAGGGCCCTTTGCGGGGCATGCCCCAAGAAGTTCAGCTCTTTTTCCTGTAAAAAAAAACATACAATACCCCCCCCAACATTACAACCCACCACCCACATACCCCTAATCTAACCCCAAACCCCCCTTAAATAAACCTAACACTAAGCCCCTGAAGATCATCCTACCTTGTCTTCACCATACCAGGTTCACCGATCCGTCCTGGCTCCAAGATCTTCATCCAAGCCAAGCGGGGGCTGGCGATCCATCTTCGGCGGCTGAAGAGGTCCAGAAGAGGCTCCAAAGTCTTCATCCTATCCGGGCAGAAGAGTAGATCGGACCGGCAACCATCATCTTCCAAGCGCATCTTCTATCTTCATCCGATGAGGACCGGCTCCATCCTGAAGACCTCCACCGCGGAACCCATCTTCATCCGGCGACGTCCAACTGAAGAATGACGGCTTCCTTTATAAGGGACGTCATCCAAGATGGCGTCCCTCGAATTCCGATTGGCTGATAGGATTCTATCAGCCAATCGGAATTAAGGTAGGAATATTCTGATTGGCTGATGGAATCAGCCAATCAGAATCAAGATCAATCTGATTGGCTGATCCAATCAGCCAATCAGATTGAGCTCGCATTCTATTGGCTGATCGGAACAGCCCAATAGAATGCGAGCTCAATCTGATTGGCTGATTGGATCAGCCCAATTGGATTGAACTTGATTTCTGATTGGCTGATTCCATCAGCAAATCAGAATATCCCTACCTTAATTCCGATTGGCTTTGGCCTCCGTCTGGACATCTTCCAGCTCCCCGGAAGATGGATCGCCAGCCCCCCGCTTGGCTTGGATGAAGATCTTGGAGCCAGGACGGATCTGTGAACCTGGTATGGTGAAGACAAGGTATGGATGATCTTCAGGGGCTTAGTGTTAGGTTTATTTAAGGGGGGGTTTGGGTTAGATTAGGGGTATGTGGGTGGTGGTGGTTGTAATGTTGGGGGGGGTATTGTATGTTTTTTTTTACAGGCAAAAGAGCTGAACTTCTTGGGGCATGCCCCGCAAAGGGCCCCTGTTCAGGGGCTGGTAAGGTAAAAGAGCTTTGAACTTTAGTAATTTAGAATTGGGTAGGGCATTTTTTTATTTTGGGGGCCTTTGTTATTTAATTAGGGGGCTTAGAGTAGGTGTAATATAGTTTAAAATTGTTGTAAGATATTTCCTTATGTTTGTAAATATTTTTTTTATTTTTTGTAACTTAGTTCTTTTTTATTTTTTGTACTTTAGTTAGTTTATTTCATTGTAGTTATTTGTAGATATTGTATTTAATTAATGTATTGATAGTGTAGTGTTAGGTTTAATTGTAGGTAATTGTAGATATTTATTTAATTAATTTAATGATAGTGTAGTGTTAGGTTTAATTGTAACTTAGGTTAGGATTTATTTTACAGGTAATTTTGTTATTATTTTAACTAGGTAACTATTAAATAGTTATTAACTATTTAATAGCTATTGTACCTGGTTAAAATAATTACAAAGTTACCTGTAAAATAAATATTAATCCTAAAATAGCTATAATATAATTATAATTTATAGTGTAGCTATATTAGGATTTATTTTACAGGTAAGTATTTAGCTTTAAATAGGAATAATTTATTTAATAAGAGATAATTAATTTCGTTAGATGTAAATTATATTTAACTTATTGGGGTGTTAGTGTTAGGGTTAGACTTAGCTTTAGGGGTTAATACATTTATTAGAATAGCGGTGAGCTCCAGTCGGCAGATTAGGGGTTAATAATTGAAGTTAGGTGTCGGCGATGTTAGGGAGGGCAGATTAGGGGTTAATACTATTTATTATAGGGTTAGTGAGGCGGATTAGGGGTTAATAACTTTATTATAGTAGCGCTCAGGTCCGGTCAGCAGATTAGGGGTTAATAAATGTAGTCAGGTGGAGGCGACGTTGTGGGGGGCAGATTAGGGGTTAATAAATATAATATAGGGCGTCGGCGATGTTAGGGCAGAAGATTAGGGGTACATAGGGATAATGTAAGTAGCGGCGGTTTACAGAGCGGCAGATTAGGGGTTATTAATCAATATGCAGGGGGTCAGCGATAGCGGGGGGCGGCAGATTAGGGTTAAATAAGTGTAAGGTTAGGGGTGTTTAGACTCGGGGTACATGTTAGAGTGTTAGGTGCAGACGTAGGAAGTGTTTTCCGCATAGCAAACAATGGGGCTTGCGTTAGGAGCTGAACGCGGCTTTTTTGCAGGTGTTAGTTTTTTTTTTCAGCTCAAACAGCCCCATTGTTTCCTATGGGGGAATCGTGCATGAGCACGTTTTTGAGGCTGGCCGCGTCCGTAAGCAACTCTGGTATCGAGAGTTGAAGCTGCGTTAAATATGCTCTACGCTCCTTTTTGGAGCCTAACGCAGCCTTTATGTGGACTCTCAATACCAGAGTTATTTTTATGGTGCGGGCCAGAAAAAAAGCCAGCGTTAGCTTTTCGGGTCAATACCGACAAAACTCCAAATCTAGCCGATAGTCAGGTGCATGATTTATAGCAAAAAGGTGCTAATAATCATCAATTTAATATGTAGGTTGAAACAAAATCATTATCTGGAACATAGACAACTGTGTTAGAGGAATAACATCAGACATCCCAACTCTCCCTGCAGTTCAGGTAGTCTCCCTGATTCCTAATAGTGACTCCCTGATGCCAGCAAATGGAATGCAATCTCCTGAAACTCATGTACCATGATCCAATGTGGCCAAAAAAGAGTGTTTCTTTAAGAAATGCCTTAGTTGCTGGGATGTTATAGAACCCTCAAAGCATGCATCAGTAACCAAAAAGCCCCCCACTGATTTTAATAAAATAAAAACACAAATACTACCTTATTTACTGCCCGTAATTAAACTTCATATTCTAAATATTTAGCATTCAACAAGCGTACAATCACTGGAAAATAGGTTTGTTGTATGTGGTTGTGCAATAAAGCTACTTTTTTTAATGTGACTTTAGTGGGAAGCTACTTTAATGATAAGTCCCTATCTTGTTTATGGTTTCAAGGTGTCTAATATTTAACTGGGAGGGGGGCGGCACAGTAGCGGGTGAAGCCACCTCCCTGAAATGAGTTTTTGCAGGTTGGGATGTCTGTAACATGGGGTGAGGAACAGCCAAAACTCTGCAAACAAGGTTAGGTTGCTGAAAACGTTTACACCATGGAACAACTGAGCACAACAACAAGACACAAGGTAGTTATACTTAATAAATTTAGGTCTCTCCCAGGTAGAAATTTCAAGGGTTTCCAGATATGCTGTCCAAGCTCTAAAGAAGCACAAAGAAACAGCAATGTTTAGGACTGTATACGCAGTGGTCGGCCAAGAGTCTAAGTGTAGCAGATGAATAAAAAACATCTACTGTCTGGAAAACTCTTATAAGAAGTGGTATTCATTTAAGACTTGCTTTTCATAATAGGCGGGTGTGGGTAAAAGCCGGATCCTGATGGATCCATGCCTAATTAAGAAAGATATACACAAATTTAAGTGTTTGCTACACAAACACATCCAGGAAACTTCTGGATCCACCAATTTGTTAACACAAAAACATCTGGGTCCCTTCAGAACCAACACTTTTTTACAGAAAAAAGCCAGATCCCTACTGGATCCATGTCTAATTTAGACCAATATACACAAATGTAAGCCGTTTTCAATGCAAACACATCCAGACACTTCTGGATTCACCAATTTTTTACACAAGAAACATCTGGTTCCTTTCAGAACCAACACTTTTTTATAGAAAAAAGCTGGATCCTGCCGGATTTATGTCTAATTTAGACAGATATACACAAGTTTAAATATTTTCCACACAAACCATCCAGACACTTCTGGATCCACCATTTTTTTTGCACAAAAACATCTGGATCCTTTCAGAACCAACACTTTTTTACAGAAAAAAAGCCTGATCCTACCGGATCCATGTCTAATTAAGAAAGATATACACAATTTCATTTTTTTCCACACAAACACATCCATACTCTTCTGGATCCATCAATTGTTTACAAAAAACATCTGGAATCCAACAATATTTTACAAAAAACATCTGGGTGCTCCCGAAGCAATTGTTATTAATAGAAACAACAGCCGGATCTTGCTGGAACCATGTCTAATTTAGACAGATACACACAAATTTAAAGTGTTTTCCACACAAACATGTCTAGACACTTCTGGATACACCACTTTTTTACAAAAAACATCTGGGTCCTTTCAGAACCAACACTTTTTTACAGAAAAAAAACTGGATCCTTCCGGATCCATATCTAATTTAGACTGATACACACAAATGTAACTGTTTTCCACACAACACATTCAGACACTTCTGGATCCACCATTTCTTTTACACAAAAACATCTGGGTCCTTTCCAGCACCAACACTTCTTTTTACAGAAAAACAGCCATATACTGACGGATCCATGTCTAATTTAGACTGATATACACAAATGAAAGTGTTTTCCACACAAACACATCCAAACACTTTTGTATCCAACAATATTCTACACAAAAAACATCTGGGTCCTTTCAGAACCAACACTTTCTATAAATAAACAGTCAGATCCTGCCGGATTCATGTATAATTAGGCAGATACACAGAAATGTAAGTGTTTTCCATACAAAGGCATCCAGGACACTTCTGGAGCCAAAACTATTTTACACCAAAACATCTGGATCCTTTTTATAACCAACACATTTGTATGTTTGTGTGTAACTATAGCACTGGATTCAGCAGAGTTGATTCTGGTAGTATCCTGATATTTTTGTGTCAATAGCCTTTGGATTCAGGATCTGGCTGTTTTTCTATAAAAAAAGAGTTGGTTCTAGAAGGACCCAGATATTGTTGTGTAAAATATTGATGGATTCAAAAGTGTCTGGGTGTGTTTGTGTGGAAAACACATACATTTCTGTGTATCTGTCTAAATTAGACATGGATCCGGCTGTTTTTCAATAAAAAAAAAGTTGGTTCTGGAAGGACCCAGATGTTTTTGTGTAAAATATTGTTGGATTCAGAAGTGTCTGGATGTGTCTGTGTATAAAACACTTCAATTTGTGTGTATCTGTCTAAATTAGACATGAATCCAGCAAGTATTGGCTGTTTTTCTGTAAAAAAAAAAAGTGTTGGTTCTGAAAGAACCCAGATGTTTTGTGTAAAAAAAAATGGTGGATCCAAAAGTGTCTGGATGTGTTTGTGTGGAAAACACTTAAATTTGTGTATATCTTTCTAAATTAGACATGGATCCGACAGGATCCGTTTTTTTTCTGTATAAAAGTGTTGGTTCTGAAAGGACCTAGATGTTTTTGTGTAAAAACTTGGTGGATCCAGAAGTGTCTGGATGTGTTTGTGTTCAAAACACTTACATTTGTGTGTATCTGTCTAAATTAGATATGGATCCGGCAGGATCTGGCTGTTTTTCTGTAAAAAAGTGTTGGTTCTGAAAGGACCCAAATGTTTTTGTGTAAAAAATTAGTGGATCTAGAAGTGCCTGGATGTGTTTGTGTGGAAAACACTTAAATTGAGTGTATCTGTCTAAAATTAGACATGGATCCAGCTGTTTTTCTATTTATAAGAATTGGTTCTGGAAGGATCCAGATGTTTTTGTGTAAAATATTGTTGGATTCCGAAGTGTCTGGATGTGTTTGTGTCAAACACTTACATGTGTGTGTATCTGTCTAAATTAGACATGTATCCGGCTGTTTTTCTGTAAAAAAGTGTTGGTTCTGAAAGGACCCAGATATTTTTGTGTAAAAACTTAGTAGATCCAGAAGTGTCTGGATGTGTTTGTGTGGAAAACACTTACATTTGTGTGTATCTGTCTAAATTAGATATGGATCCGGCAGGATCTGGCTGTTTTTCTGTAAAAAAGTGTTGGTTCTGAAAGGACCCAGATGTTTTTGTGTAAAAACTTAGTGGATCCAGAAGTGTCTGGATGTGTTTGTGTGGAAAACACTTACATTTGTGTGTATCTGTCTAAATTAGATATGGAACCGACAGGATCCGGCAAGGTCCAGCTTTTACCCACACCCATAATAGGCACTTGGCAAGGAGAGTGATTTCTGTTCCTGCTGTAGTAAAGTGTACTGAATCTTTAAGGAGCCCTAGAAGATTGATTAGGCCCTAATTCTAGTAGTCTTTATAAGCTCTTTGTTTTCAGCATGTGTTTGCTTCTGTATTAAAGGGACAGTCTAGTATAAATTAAACTTTCATTATTCAGATAGGACTTTTAATTGTAATCAACTTTCCAATTTACTTTTATCATCAAATTTGCTTTTTTCTCTTGGTATTCTTAGTTTAAACTAAACATAGGTAGGCTCATATGCTAATTTCTAAGCCTTTGAGGGCTGCCTCTTATCACATGCTTTTTAAATCTCTTTTCAACACAAAGAGACAGAAAGTACACATGGGCCATATAGATAACACTGTGTTCAGGCACAGGGAGTTATTTAAGATTTAGCACAAAACAATGCTACCTGCAAGACAATAGATAATAAACAGTCACAGTCATGTGATCAGGGGGCTGGAAGAAGGTTCCTAGATACAAGGTAATCACAGAGGTAAAAAGTATATTAATATAACTGTGTTGGTTATGCAAAACTGGGGAATGGGTAATAAAGGGATTATCTATCTTTTAAAGCAATAACAATGCTATGGTAGACTGTCCCTTTAAGTTAATTCCTCTTATCTGGCAATTACTATTTGGACATACTGGTTTGACTTCTGCTTCCCATGGCTACGATTCTGTTTAACCCTTTGTTTCAACTGACTTGGTTAATGACTTTAGCTTGTTTATGGACTCTGCATTTGTTTAATGATTTTTTGCTGCTTTTTGCTGTGAGGCCTTGACCAGGACTGTCTGACTTAGATTACCTTAAAGGAACAGTCTTGTCAAAATTAAACTTTCATGATTCAGATAGGGCATGCAATGTTAAACATATTTCCAATGTACTTTTATCATTACATTTGCTTTGTTCTCTTGGTATTCTTTGTTGAAAGCTAAGCCTAGGTAGGTTCATATACTGATTTTTAAGCCATTGAAGGCCGCCTTTTACCTCAGTGCATTTTGACAGTTTTTCACAGTTAGACACTGCTAGTTCATGGGTGCCATATAGATACCATTGTGCTCACAACCGTGGAATTATTTAGTTACTTAGATACATGGTAATCACAGAGATAAAAAGTGTATTAATGTAACATTATTGTTTATGCAAAACTGGGGAATTAGTAATAAAGGGATTATCTATCTCTTTGAACAATACAAATGTTCAAGTAAACTATCCCTTTAACCCTGTATTCCTCTGTTATCAGGAGATCTGCATTTAAGTAACTTATGCAAGTTTATATTTGTCTGGATAACAAGACTAAACTGTTACAAAGTTATGTCTTTCTTTGATATTTGAATTTAAAAACTTAGTTACTTTCAAGTACTTGATTGTTGCTTGTTTTGTAGGAGCTGATTAAAGTTCTAGAGAGAGTTCAGCTACTAAGTTTAGTCTTATTGCTCTCTTACCCCTGGCCTTTGTTGGAATACTGTGTTTATATCCATTGCTCTAATAAGGGCTTGTGGTGAGTTGGGCCTATCAGCCATTGATTTCAGCTTGTTTCATTCTGAAACAGCACTCCAGCTGACACTAAGAAGACACGTACTCGGTTTGCTTTTTATTAGACGTGCGGACAAAAAGCCATACCTTTAATGTGGAAACAAGGCCATGTGACAACTATTCATGAAGATATAGGAACTGGAGTGCAGAAATATGGCAGCAGGTGCTATGAACTGATGATTCAAATTTTGAAATATTTGGCTGTAGCCGAAGGGCTGGAGAGCGTTACAAGAAAGAGTGTCTGCAGGTAACAGTGAAGTTTGGTGCTTGATTTCTGCAAACGGAGTTGAAGATTTGATCAGAATAAATGGTCTCCTCAATGCTGAGAATTACAGGCAGATTCTTATACTTCGTGCAATATAATCAAGAAGGCATCTGGTTGGCCCCAAATTAATTCTGCAGCATGACAACAACCCCAAAGATACAGCCAAATCATTAGAAACTATCTTCAACATAAAGAAGTCTTGGAAGTGATGATTGGCCCCAACAGTTCCTAATCTCAATATCATTGAGTCTTGGATTACATAAAGAGACAGAAGCAACTGAGGCTGCCAAAATCCACAAAAGATCTGTAGTTAGTTCTCCAAGATGTTTGGAACAAACTACCTGCAGAGTTCCTTAAAAAAACTGCGTGCAAGTGCTCCTAGAAAAAACCTATGCTGTTTTAAAGGACTTGGGGGGATATGTATCAAGCCGTCAACCGCAAATACGTCAGAATTCCTCAGCGTAATTGTTACAAGAATCATCTGACCTAGTTATCAAAGCCTACAGACCAATTGAGCTCTCATCCTATTGGCTGATTGGAACAGCCAATAGGATGAGAGTTGCTCAAATCCTATTGGCTGATTGGAACAGCCAAATTGGATTTTAGCAGCTCTAATCCTATTGGCTGATTTGAAATCTTTCAGTCAATAGGAATGCAAGGGACGTCACTTGCATTGAAGTTCCAGTTTACGGCAGTGACTGTATGAAGAGGAGCTCTGCGCCGGGTTTCTTCAGGATGGACCCGTTCTGCGCGGATGGATGAAGATAGAAGATGCCGTCTGGATGAAGGACTTCTTTGCTGACTGAATGAGGACTTCGCTGGCTGGATGGAGATGGAAGAGGCCGCCCAGATGAAGACTTCTTGCTGTCTGGATGAAGACTCTTGCCGGCTGGATGGATCCTTCAAGCGGGACATTCAATAACTGTAAGTGGATCGTTGGGGGTTAGTGTTAGGTTTATTTAAGGGTTTTTTTGGGTGAGCTTTATTTTTAGATTTGGGTCTGGGCATGTAAAAGAGCTAAATGCCCTTTTAAGGGCAATGCCCATACAAATGCCCTTTTCAGGGCAATAGGGAGCTTAGGTTTATTTTAGATAGGGTTTTTTATTATTTAGGGGGTTTAGTTGGTTGGGTGGTGGGTTTTACTGTTGGGGGGTAGTTTGTATTTTTTTTTACAGGTAAAAGAGCTGATTTTCTTTGGGGCAATGCCCCACAAAAGGTCCCTTTTTAAGGGCCATTGGTAGTTATTGTAGGCTAGGGTTTTTTTTATTTTGGGGGGGCTTTTTTATTTTGATAGGATTATTAGATTAGGTATAATTCTTTTTTAATTTGATAATGTGTTTTTTTCTGTAATTTAGTGTTTTTTATTTTTTGTAATTTTTTTTTGTAATGTAGTAATTTTAAATAAGGTTTAATAGTAGATTTAAATAATTTTGAGTTGGGCTAGGGTTTTTTATATGTCCATTTAGTTTTTTAATTGCTAGTTAATTTAATTGTGGTATAATAGGGTAGGTTAAATAATAGTTTAAAAATAGTTTATTTTAATTCTACAGGTAAGTTTACATTTATTTTAAGATAGGGATGTTGTCATTTTAATTTAAAGTTAGCGGGTTGTTAGGTTTATGGGTTAATAGCTTAATTTATTTTATGGCGATGTGGGGGGCTGGCGGTTTAGGGGGTTAATAGGTTTAGTTAGTGGTAGTGATGTGGGAGGCAGAGGTTTAGGGGTTAATACGTTTATTTTGTGGCGGTGGGGGTCGGGGAGCGGTGGGATAGGGGGTTAATAGTTTTATTTTGTTTGCGGCGGGGTCTGGGAGTGGTGGTATAGGGGTTAATAACTTTATTTAGGTTGCGGCCGGGAGCGGCGGAATAGGGGTTAACCATTTTAGTATAGTGGCGGCGTTTAGTGACTGGGTATAAATAAAGTTGGGAAAAAGCTGAATAGACGCGAGATCGATGACTGTTAGTTAACACAGTCCAATGCTCATCGCCCCGTACTTGGTGCGTATCTTTTTTTTTTTTTTTTTTTTTTTTTGAATAGTTTTTTTATTGAGGTTAAAATAATACATTGGCAACAGTCTCATCTACAGAATACATTGTACAACTTATATGGTATTGGCATGACATTACACGAAGGGCACCTCATTTTTTAAATCTTATAGGTTTTGCGAGGTTCCTCAGACAAGCATGTCCAGTCGTCGGACCAAAAGTAAAACAAAACACTTGAGGACATGGCAACATAGATAGTGTTAAAGATTGCAAATTCAACCTATGTGGGATAAATACAGATTGTAAAGTGTATACACAACATCAGAATAGTAAAGCATAATAAAGGCATCAGGATGTCTCTGTATAAAACAACATTTATAAAAAACATGGAATATAACCTCTGTTGGTTGTTATTTTAGTCCAATAAACGTTAGTACTGAGCCTCCATTAGAACATAGGCAATCTCAAACCACTATCTTAAGTAAACTTCAGAAAACAGGAAATCACTGTAAAATCAATGATCCAGTATTGAACCCCCGTGAGCCATTCAACAATGGTGCAGGGGAATAAAAAACTTAGTCCTGGCTCAACAGTTAGGGCAGAGACTACTAAACTCTGCCAAAAGGTGTGCAGAATGAAAGGGAGTCATCCCTAGCCGCACAGAATTGTGGGTGTAGAGGAGAGGGTGGGAGGGGATGGGAAGAAGGGGAAAGGAGGGGGGAAGGGAAAAAGGAAGGGAGGGGGGAAGGAAGGTAGAATGGGAGGAGGGAGAGTGGGAAAGGGGGGAAGGGAAGGAGGAAGGGAGGAAGAGAGGTCGGGGAAGGGGAAGGGGAAGGAAGGAGGGAAGGGAAGGTAAAGGGAGGGAAAGAGGAATGGAAGGAAGGGAGGAGGAAAGGGAAAAGGGAAGGGGGGGGAAAGGGGGGGGGAAAGAGGGGGAAAGGGGAAGGGAGGAGAAAAGGTAGGAAGGGAGGGGGGGGGGGGAAGGGGGGGAGGGGGAAGGGAAGGAAGGGAGGGGGGAAGGAGGAAGGGAGGGGGGGGGAAGGAGAGGAAGGGGGGGAGGGGAAAGGGAGGGAGGAGGGAAGGGAGGAAGGGAGGGGGGAAGGGGGGGGGGAAAGGAGGGAAGGGGGGGAGGGAGGAAGGGAGGGCGGAGGAGAGGCCAAAAATAACAAATCATACCTAATATTAGCTCACATTTCTACTATAATGCCCCAAAGATATTGATAGGACAACAAACATTAGTTTAAAAGGTCTCTAAAATAGATTCTATGTGAGGAACTCCCCCTCCTACTTTTAAGTTACATACATTGGTCACCTAGATAAAGTCTAAGACAGCATTTCCAAACAGTTGCTCACATTGTTATAATGCATTAGGGTACGAGCTGTTCCTAAAGAGCCCAAACTATGAGTAACCTCTTAGTGGTCAAAGAGTCCATAACTTAGTGAATCATGACTATTTAAGGGACCACAGATATATACATGAATATTTAGACTCCTAGGGGAACCCATTCATGGATAAAATGAAAATTCAAAAATACATACAGGATTGGTTGTGTACTAGCTGAGGGACATACTGTAAATACCCCTATCAGACTAGTTCAAGTCTTCATAGCGTATCGTTCTGTAAAGTTTGTACAATGATACTGGAGTACTGACAGGCAGACTCGAACAGTAAACAGCTGGTTACAGCGTGGCCATACAGTCCTCATACTCTAGGCTTAACCAACACCCTGTTTGGGTCTTTCATCTGCAGGAGGGTAGCAGTAATTCAGGTCAAATCTCTGGGGCTGGGGCACACCGCAGGGAGACAGCCGAACATACTTATCAAATAGCAAGTCTAACGCAGATGTCGGATTCAAGGGATCAGCTGCGTGATCTAAGTTGTCGGCTCTCATAAGCTCTGCCACTCCGCTACTGTGTCCCTGCTTCACATGCCATAGAGACTCTGTCTCACCTCTGCCGCCAAGCAAGCTCGATCTCCCATGCTGCGTAACTACTGTAGGGGTCTTAGATGCGATCCTCTGTGACGCTCGCCTCATGCTAGCTACTTCCCTTGGCTCAGGGTCACATGCGGGTTGTGGTGGTTGTAAAGAAGAGAGCAGCAGATCATACTGATGTATGGCTTTCTCTACTTCTTCTTCCGTGACTGACTCCCTCGTGGGAGACATTGCGTCACATGCTGAAGTAGCGATCCGTTGCGGTGCGACTAGTATCTTTTCGATCCTATTCAGGAAATTTCTTTCAAAGTGGTTGGTTAACAGCCGAGGATTTCAGCCGGATTCTCCATACCCAGGGAAGATTTAACAGGCACAGTGCAGCTTTAAAACTCGAGATATGGGATAAGGATGCGCCTCAAGGCCCCATTAAAGAGATGGCCACTATGCGATGTAGATTATCTCACCAACGGTTCATGAAGTCCATTATGTCATCTCTCCATAAACTTACTCCAAACAGAACTGAGCTACATGTGTATAGCTTTTCTTAATAAAGATTATTTTAAATGTACTTAAACACCATTTATATCATAAAAAATTCAGGACTCCTCACACACACGTCTAGTTTCTTCAGATGCTGGCCTTCCGCCCCCCTGGTGCGTATCTTTTTGCCGGCTTTTTTTATAAATATGGAGATCGTATCAGGTCCATGGCCACAATGTTAGGCGATGTTAGGCGAGCCTATTGATGCCGTTGAATGCAACAAGTTGACGGCTTGATAGATATCCCCCATTGGATGGTCACACCAAGAGGGCCTATCTATCAAGCTGTCAATCGCAAATACTCTGGAATTCCGCAGCATAATTATGGCGAGCCTGATTCGCACTATTTTTCAAAGCCTATTGACTCGGAAAAAGTTGAAATCTGTGACGTAACATACGATCTGCCGGTCTCAGTCCGACACAGATCAGTGCTTTACGTCATTACAGATGTTTCCGAATACAATTTGCCACTATCTGACAACTTTTGCAAGTTATCAAACTTCTAACAGGTACGCTCGCCACTATGCCGGCCAGGGGGACCTGCTTTTCAATCCGCCAACCTGGAGGCTGCGGAGCCATAGAAATCAATTGGAGTCTGAAAGGCAGCGAAACTTATGTCGCTGCTGCCAGATATCCCATTGATTTCTAGCTAGAATAAAAGTTATGTTTACACCTAACACCCTAACATAAGCCCTGAGTCTAAACACCCCCTAATCTGCCGCCCGACATCGTCTCCACCTACATAATGTTATTAAGTCCCTATCCCGCTGCTCCCGGAGCCACCGCAACTAATAAATTATTAACCACTATCCAACCGTCCCTGAGCCCACCACAACTAAATAAATATATTAACCCCTATACGCTGCTCCCAGAACCCCACCAGCAACTAAATAAATATATTAACCCCCTATATCGCCGCTCCCCAGACCCCTCCGCAACAACATAAATTTATTAATCCCTAAACCCCTGGCCTCCCACATCACTACCACTTACTAAACCTATTAACCCCTAAACCGCCAGCCCCTCCACATTGCCATAAACTAAATTAAGCTATTAACCCATAAACCTAAAAACCAGCTAACTTTACATTAAATATTAACTCATCCCTATCTTATAATAAATGCAAACTTACCTTTAGAATTAAATTTACAATTACATTAAACTATATTAAACTATTTATTAATCTACCCTATTATACTAAAATTACATAAAATTACATTAAACTATATTAAACTATTAATTAACCTAACCCAGTTATACTAAAATTACATTAACTAAAAATTAAATTAACTATATTACATATTTAAAACCTAAGCGTACTCAAGATTATTAAATCTACAATAAAAAAAGTTACAAAAAAAAATATAGCCAATAGAATGCGAGCTCAATCCTATTTGCGATTGGATCAGCCAATAGAATGCAAGCTCAATCTTATTGGCTGATTGCAACAGCCAATAGGAATTTTTCCACCTTAATTCCTATTGGCTGATAGAATTCTATCAGCCAATTGGAATGTAAGGGACACCAATCTTGGATGACGTCATTTAAAGGGAAACTTCATTGTTCATAAGACGTCGGAAGAAGAGGATGCTTTGCGCCAGATGTCTTGAAGATGGAGCCGCTCCGCGCCGGATGGATGAAGATAGAAGATGCCATCTGATGAAGAACTTCTGCCCGTTGGATGAAGACTTTGGCACGGCATGGATTGAAGACTTCTGCCGGCTTCGATAGGACCTTCTGCCGGCTTCATTGAGGATGTATGTCGGGTCTTCAAAAACTGTAAGTGGATCTTCGGGGGTTAGTGTTAGGGTTTTTAAGGGTTTTTTGTGTGGGTTTAAATTGTAGATGAGGGGTTTGGTCTGAAAAAGAGGCTAAATGCCCTTTTAAGGGGCAATGCCCATACAAATGCCCTTTTCAGGGCAATGGGGAGCTTAGGTTTTTTAGTTAGGAATTTTATTTGGGGGGTTGGTTGTGTGTGGGTGGTGGGTTTTACTGTTGGGGGGTATTTGTATTTTATCTACAGGTAAAAGAGCTGATTTCTTTGGGGCAATGCCCCGCAAAAGGCCTTATTAAGGGCCATTGGTAGTTTAATGTCGGCTAGGGTTTTTTATTGGGGGGGGGGGGTATTTTGGATAGGGCTATTAGATTAGTGTAATTAGTTTAAATATTTCATAATGTTATTTTTTATTTTGTGTAATTTAGTGTTTATTTTTTTTTTGTAACTTAAGTGTTGGGGGGGATTTGTCATTTTTTTTTTACAGGTAAAAGAGCTGATTACTTTGGGGCAATGCCCGCAAAAGGCCCTTTTAAGGGGCTATATGTAATTTAGTGTAGGGTAGGGCTTTTTATTTTGTTAGGGGATTAGATTAGGTGTAATTAGTTTAAAAATATTGTAATTTGTTTATTATTTTCTGTAATGTAGTGTTTTATTTTTTTGTACTTTAGATAATTTAATTTTAATGTATTTATATTGTTGTTAAATTAGTCATTTATTTAATTATAGTGTAGTGTTAGGTGTAATTGTACTTAAGTTAGGTTTTATTTTACAGGTACTTTTGTATTTATTTTAGCTAGGTAGTTATTAACTTCTTAAGGGACATATGACGGAATTTTTCCGTCATAAAACAATTGAGCAAACTGAAAGCTTGTGTCCTTAAAGGGTTAAATAGTTAATAACTATTTAGTAACTATTCTACCTAGTTAAAATAAATACAAACTTGACTTAAAATAAAAATAAACCCTAAGCTAGCTACAATGTAACTATTAGTTTATTTGTAGCTAGCTTAGGGTTTATTTATATGTAAGTATTTAGTTTTAAATAGGAATAGGGAATAATTTAGCTAATTGATAGGAATTTTATTTAGATTTATTTAAATTATATTTAAGTTAGGGGGAGTTAGGGTTAGGGTTAGACTTAGATTTAGGGGTTAATAACTTTAGTTATAGTGGCGGCGATGTTGAGGGCAGCAGATTAGAGGTTAAGAATGTAAGTAGGTGTCGGCGATGTTAGGGACGGCAGATTAGGGGTTAATAATATTTAACTAATGTTTGCGAGGTGGAGGTGCGGCGGTTTAGGTTTTAATATATTTATTATAGTGGCGGCGATGTCCGATTCGGCAGATTAGGGGTTAAAAATTAATTTTAGTGTTTGCGATGTGGGGCACCTCGGTTTAGGGGTTTATAGGTAGTTTATGGGTGTTAGTGTACTTTTTAGCACTTTAGTTAATAGTTTTATGCTACGGCGTTGTAGTGTAAAACTCTTAACTACTGAACTTAAAATGCTTAAAACCTGCTTTTTAAGCCTAACGCACAACTCGTAATCTAGCCGTAGTGTTTTTTATTTTGTGTAATTTAGTGTTTATTATTTTTTGTAACTTAGTGGGTTTTTTTTTTGTTGATTTAAATAATTTTGAGTAGGGTTAGGTTTTAAATATGTAATATAGTTAATACAATTTGTAGTTTAATGTAATTTTAGTATAACAGGGTAGGTTAATTAATTGTTTAATATAGTTTAATGTAATTTTAGTATAAATAGTTATTGTAGATTAATTCATAGTTTCATATAGTTTAATGTATTTTTAGTATAATAGTTAGGGTAGGTTAATTAATAGTTTAATATAGTTTATTTTTAATTCTAAAGGTAAGTTTTAAATTTATTATAAGATGGGGATGAGTTAATATTTAATGTAAAGTTAACGGGTTGTTAGGTTTTGGGTTAATAGCTTAATATAGTTTATGGCGATGTGGGGGGGCTGGCAGTTTAGAGGTTAATAGGTTTAGTAAGTGATAGTGATGTGGGAGGCCAGGGGTTTAGGGGTTAATACATTTATTTAGTTGAGGAGAGCTCGGGGAGCAGCGGGGATAGGGGTTAATATATTTATTTATTTTGCGGTGGGCTCCGGGAGCAGCGGGATAGGGGGCCTAGATTTGGAGTTTGGCGGTAGCCGTCAAAACAGCGGTTAGAGGCTCCTAACGCTGGTTTTGACGGCTGGTATTTGGAGTCAGTGATTAAAGGGTCTAACGCTCACTTTTCAGCCGCAACTTTTCCATACCGCAGATCCCCCTACGCCATTTGCGTATCCTATCTTTTCAATGGGATCTTTCTAACGCCGGTATTTAGAGTCGTTTCTGAAGTGAGCGTTAGAGCTCTAACGACAAAATCCAGCCGCCTGAAAATAGCAGGAGTTAAGAGCTTTCTGGCTAACGCGGTTTCATAAAGCTCTTAACTACTGTACCCTAAAGTACACTAACACCCATAAACTACCTATGTACCCCTAAACCGAGGTCCCCCCACATCGCCGCCACTCGATTAAAATTTTTAACCCTAATCTGCCGACCGCCACCTACGTTATACTTATGTACCCCTAATCTGCTGCCACCTAACCCCGCCGACCCCTGTATTAATTTATTCACCCCTAACCTGCCCCCACAACGTCGCCGCCAGCTACATTAAAATAATTAACCCTAATCTTCCGACCGCAAATCGCCGCCACCTACGTTATCCCTATGTACCCCCTAATCTGCTGCCCCTAACACCGCCGACCCCTATATTATATTTATTAACCCCTAATCTGCCCCCCTCAACGTCGCCCGACACCTGCCTACACTTATTAACTCCTAATCTGCCGAGCGACCTGAGCGCTACTATAATAAAGTTATTAACCCCTAATCCGCCTCACTAACCCTATCATAAATAGTATTAACCCCTAATCTGCCCTCCCTAACATCGCCGACACCTAACTTCAATTATTAACCCATAAACTTCCGATCCGGGAGCTCACCGCTATTCTAATAAATTGATTAACCCCTAAAGCTAAGTCTAACCCTAACACTAACACCCCCCCTAAGTTAAATATAATTTTATCTAACGAAATAAATTAACTCTTATTAAAATAACTTATTCCTATTTAAAGCTAATACTTACCTGTAAAATAAAATCCTAATATAGCTACAATATAAATTATAATTATATTATAGCTATTTTAGGATTAATATTTATTTTACAGGCAACTTTGTAATTATTTTAACCAGTACAATAGCTATTAAATAGTTAAAGAACTATTTAATAGTTACCTAGTTAAAATAATAACAAATTTACCTGTAAAATAAATCCTAACCTAAGTTATAATTAAACCTAACACTACCTATCAATAAAATAATTAAATAAACTAACCTACAATTACTACAATTAACCTAACACTACACTATCAATAAATAAATTAAACACAATTCCTACAAATAAATACAATTAAATAAACTAGCTAAAGTACAAAAAATAAAAAAGAACTAAGTTACAGAAAATAAAAAAATATTTACAAACATAAGAAAAATATTACAACAATTTTAAACTAATTACACCTACTCTAAGCCCCCTAATAAAATAACAAAGGCCCCCCAAAATAAAAAATTCCTACCCTATTCTAAATTAAAAAAGTTACAAGCTCTTTTACCTTACCAGCCCTGAACAGGGCCCTTTGCGGGGCATGCCCCAAGAATTTCAGCTCTTTTGCCTGTAAAAGAATAAATACAATACCCCCCCCCCCCAACATTACAACCCACCACCCACATACCCCTAATCTAAGCCCAAACCCCCTTAAATAAACCTAACACTAAGCCCCTGAAGATCTTCCTACCTTGTCTTCACCATCCAGGTATCACCGATCCGTCCTGGCTCCAAGATCTTCATCCAACCCAAGCGGGGTTGGCGATCCACCTTCCGGTGGAGAGGTCCGAGTGGCTCCAAGTCTTCCTCCTATCCGGCAAGAAGAGGACATCTCGGACGGCAAACATCTTCTCCAAGCGGCATCTTCGATCTTCTTCCATCCGGTGCGGAGAGGGTCCATCTTGAAGCAGGCGAACGCGGATCCATCCTCTTCTTCCGATGTCTCCCGACTAATGACGGTTCCTTTAAGGGACGTCATCCAAGATGGCGTCCCTCGAATTCCGATTGGCTGATAGGATTCTATCAGCCAATCGGAATTAAGGTAGGAATTTTCTGATTGGCTGATGGAATCAGCAATCAGAATCAAGTTCAATCCGATTGGCTGATCCAATCAGCCAATCAGATTGAGCTCGCATTCTATTGGCTGTTCCGATCAGCCAATAGAATGCGAGCTCAATCTGATTGGCTGATGGATCAGCCATCGGATTGAACTTGATTCTGATTGGCTGATTCCATCAGCCAATCAGAAAATTCCTACCTTAATTCCGATTGGGCTGATAGATTCCTATCAGCCAATCGGAATTCGAGGACGCCATCTTGGATGACGTCCCTTAAAGGAACCGTCATTAGTCGGGAGACATCGGAAGGAAGAGGATGGACTCCCGCGTCGCCCTGCTTCAAGATGACCCTCTCCGCACACGGATGAAGAGATCGAAGATGCCGCTTGGAGGAAGATGTTTGCCGGGTCACGGATGTCCTCTTCTTGCCGGATAGGAGGAAGACTTTGGAGCACACCGGATTATGGCTCGCCAACCCCCAGCTTGGGTTGGATGACAGATTCTTGGAGCCAGACGGATCGGTGATACCTGGATGTGAGACAAGGTAGGAAGATACTTCAGGGGCTTAGTGTTAGTGTTTATTTAAGGGGGGTTTGGGTTAGATTAGGGGTATGTGAGGTTGGTGGGTATGTAATGTTGGGGGGGTAGTGTATGTGTTTTTTTTTTACAGGCAAAAGAGGCTGAAATTCTTTGGGGCATGCCCCGCAAAGGGGCCCTGTTCAGGGCTGGATAAGTAAAAGAGCTTTGAACATTTAGTAATTTAGAATAGGGTAGGGCATTATTTTATTTTGGGGGGCTTTGTTATTTTATTAGTGGGCTTAGAGTAGTGTGTAATTAGTTTAAAATTGTTGTAATATTTTACTTATCCGTTGTTTTGTAAATATTTTTTTATTTTCTGTAACTTAGTTCTTTTTTATTTTTTGTACTTTAGCTAGTTTTATTTAATTGTATTTATTTGTAGCAATTGTGTTTAATTTATTTATTGATAGTGTAGTGTTATGTTAATTGTAGGTAATTGTAGTAGTTTATTTAATTATTTTATTGATAGGGTAGTGTTAGGTTTAATTATATCTTAGGTTAGGATTTATTTTACAGGTAAATTTGTTATTATTTTAACTAGGTAACTATTAAATAGTTCTTAACTATTTTAATAGCTATTGTACATGGTTAAAATAATTACAAAGTTTGCCTGTAAAATAAATATTAATCTAAAATAGCTATAATTTAATTATTAATTTATTTGTACTATATTAGGATTTATTTTACAGGTAAGTAATTAGCTTTAAATAGAAATAAGTTATTTAATAGAGAGTTAATTTATTTCGTTAGATATAATATTATATTTAACGTTAGGGGGGTGTTAGTGTTAGGGTTAGGACTTAGCTTTAGGGGTAAATCCATTTATTAGAATAGCGTGAGCTCCGATCGGAAGATTAGGGGTTAATAATAGTGAAGTTAGGTGTCGGCGATGTTAGGGAGGGCAGATTAGGGGGTTAATACTATTTATGATAGGTTAGTGAGGCGGATTAGGGGTTAATAACTTAATTATAGTAGCGCTCAGGTCCGCTCGGCAGATTAGGGGTTAATTAAGTGTAGGCACGGTGTCGGCGACGTTGGGGGGGCAGGTTAGGGTGTTCATAAATTATTTAATATAAGGGGTCGGCGATTGTTAGGTGAATGCAGATTAGGGGTACATAGGGATAACGTAGGTTGCGGCGGTTTACGGAGCGGCAGATTAGGGGTTAAAAAAAATATGCAGGGGTCAGCGATAGGGGGGCGGCAGAATAGGGGTTAATAAGTGTAAAGGTAGGGGTGTTTAGACTCGGGGTACATGTTAGAGTGTTAGGTGCAGACGTAGGAAGTGTTTCCCCATAGGAAACAATGGGGCTGCGTTAGGAGCTGAACGCTGCTTTTTTGCAGGTGTTAGGTTTTTTTTCAGCTCAAACAGTCCCATTGTTTCCTATGGGAGAATCGTGCACGATCACGTTTTTGAGGCTGGCCGCGTCCGTAAGCAACTCTGGTATCGAGAGTTGCATTTGCGGTACAAATGCTCTACGCTCCTTTTTTGGAGCCTAACGCAGCATTTGTTTGAACTCTCGATACCAGAGTTAAATTTATGGTGCGGCCAGAAAAAAGCCCGCGGAGCGTTAACAGCCCTTTTACCGCCAAACTCCAAATCTAGGCCGGGGTTAATATATTTATTTAGTTGCGGTAGGATCGGGGAGCGGCGGGATAGGGGTTAATAACTTTATTAGAGTTGCAGCGGGGTTCGGGAGCAGCAGGATAGGGGTTAAATATTTTAGTATAGTGGCTGTGTTTAGTGACAGGATATAAATAAAGTTGGTAAAAAGCAGAATAGCAGCAAGATCAATGACTGTTAGTTAACAACAGTCCGCTGTTCATCACCCTGTACTTGGTGTGCGGCTTTTTGACAGCTTTTTTGATAAATAAGGAGAGTGTATTCAGGTCCGCAGCCTCAATGTTAGGCGATGTTAGGCGAGCGTATTGGTGCCGGTGAATGCAGCATAGTTGACGGCTTGATAAGTAGGCCTTCAAATATTGATTTGATTTAGATTTTTTTTGTGTTCACTCACTCTGCATTTTGTTAACTGATAACAAAAAACTATTAATATGTCTGTTTTTGAAAGCATTATTACTTTACAATATTTTTTCACACCTGCCTAAAACTTTTTTTTGGTTGTGTGTATATCTATCTATCTATCTATCTATCTATATCTATCTATCTATCTATCTATCTATCTGTCTATCTATGAATAGAGACGGTACTCTCCAAAACAATCACAACTCATATTATTGCATAGTAACGTACAAATACATTTTTATATACTGTATATAATATGTCTGTTGGTTAAAGCTTGAAGGGACAGAAAACGCATAAGTGAACATAATTAAAAATCTTTGCAATGTACTTTACTATAGTTTTTACTAAGTTTTTACTAATTACTAATTTTTATTTAATTATATATATATATATATACATTTTAAAAAATGCGGGTGAAAAATATTTACAAGGAATATTATGAGTCACTTTAAATGAAGGTGCCTCTGTGCAGTGTATAAAGTAAATAGAACATGCTGACCTCGTCACTTTCACAACAAACACAACCTCTGCATTAACTTGGTTATTTATTTCCTCTACTTGTTATCAGTGTGCAGAATATTATTTTAATTATATGAGCCCAATCAGCAGTATTGAATGTCCAAGCTCATTTCCATTAGTGTGAGTTTTGTCTTTCACACTGTGTAATTCAATGAGACATCATATATTTAATTCGACCCAGGATTCTGAGGTTAGGCAGTTCTGCCCTTACGTTCTATTAGCACTCAAATGTAATTGTGCTTGTCACTCTCTGCATGACTGATAGTTACAGAGTGTCCATGAAAGTCTAAATGAACAATATGCTAATATATTAATTAGCTTTGTAATATCAATATGTGTTTATTCCGTTGTGGTGTTTATCAGCTTATGTAGAACCCTTCAAAGCTAACAAATGTCAACTATGTTTAATATATTACCCAAAGAAAGTAACATTTGTATCATGTTGTAGTCCCTACTAGCTATAAATAAATATTTTACTATACTACTTGGCTTAGATATTTTAATCTTTATTGGCATTGTGCATGTCGGACAATATTTGTTCATTTAGCTGCAAAGAACAGTCATTAAAATTCCAGCAGATGTGATAAGTCCTTTTTAAAGACCATGCAGGTATTGCAAAATGATGTTTTTAATGCAAGTGGTCATACCTCAAACGTTGTTCTAGTTTAATAGTTTTTGGTCTCAGTACTGTAATTTGACACATTTGCGGCTGAGATTAATATTACTTTTTAAATGTAATACGTACATTTCATAATAGATTTTTGCAATAATTGATTCTTAAATGGTTTGTGCTCTTATATGTGCTAGATCCTTATTTTTGGATTGTTGCTAAACTTTAATAAGAGAGGTACAATATTGACTCTAGCATTTACTTGTTGCAATTCACTATAGTTTAAAAAATAATATAAAGAGCCCCATCTGTCTTTCTAGTGATGGGTGGGGAAAGAGGCTTCTAATCCACATTTCGACAACCAAATGTAGATTGCTTAAATAATTTTCTACTGACCCAATATAACTTAGTGTTAATACCTGCAAAGGGGTTAACCTCATAGGTGAAGTCCTTCTTGAAAAATGCAAGCCTTGAGTGTTTAACCGCTTTGTTATATACACACATATTATAGTTACACAGGGCTTCCAATAGAAAGTTATATTGATGACTTTCTTGAGAGGGTATTATAAATCATTACCTGAATAGTTGAGACATCTGCTCAAGGATTTGCCCCATGTATGAGACAGATTGAAATCTCTCTGCAGGACCAAAAAGGTGCAACCAATGAATATTTATTAAACATTAACTTTACCTTGCCACTTTAGTGTGTGTGTGTTTCAGTCTCTACAAATAATTGTAAGAAGACATGTTTTTAAAATCACATAATACATGTATGTGTTCTATTTTGAAAAATAATATAATGTTCTTTGAAAATTATTAATGCTTTGATTAGAACATATTTCTCACAGGTGCCTAGATTACGAGATTTGCGCTAAAACTAACTCCAAAAAAGTTGCGTTATTTCACTCTCCATAGCGCTGCCATTACGAGTTACTGAAAATCCTCCTTGTGCTGTGCGATATGGTGCATTAAGCTCCAAACCGCACAAAATCCAAGGGTTGATTGGACATGCTCATGCACACTTTCCCCCATAGACATCAATGGGGAGAGAGTGTTAGAAAAAAATCTGAAGTGCAGAATGAAAAATCTGTAACGCAACCCCATTAATGTGTATGGGGAAAAAAAGTTACATTTAAACCTAACACCCTAACATAAACCCCAAGTCTAAACACAACTAATCCGCCGCCCCCGACATCGCCGACACCAAAATAAAGTTATTAACCCCTAATCTGCCGCTCCCGACATCAGCGACACTAATAAAAGCTATTAACCCTTAATCCGCTGCTCCCCAACATCGTTACCACTAAATAAAATGATTAACCCCTAAACTGCCTCTCCCAGACATCGCTGCCACTAAATAAAATGATTAACCCCTAAACCTCTAGCCTCCCATATTGCCACTGCTAAATAAACCTATTAACCCCTAAACCTCCTTCCCCCCACATCGCCACCACTAAATAAACCTATTAACCCCTAAACCACCAACCCCCCACATCGCAAAACACTAAATTAAAATATTAACTCCAAAACCTTAAATCCCCCAAACTTTAAATTACACTATAACTATATTTAAATAAATAAAAACTTACCTGTGAAATAAAAATAAACTTAATATTAAACTATAATTTAACCTAACATAGCTATTCTAATAAAATATTGTAATTTTAATTTAAAGTTAGGAGGTGTTAGAGCTGGCGGTCTAGGGGTTAATAGGTTTAGTTTAGTAGTTACGATGTGGGGGGCTGGAGGTTTAGGGGGTTAATACTTTATTATAGTGTTAGTGATGTGGGGGCCTGGTGGTTAAGGGGTTAATAGGTTTATTTAGGCGTCTGCAATGTGGGGGGATGGAGGTTTAGGGGTTAATAGGTTTATTTAGTGTCAGTGATGTCGGTGAGTGGCGGTTTAGGAATTTATATATTTAAATAGTGTTGGCGATGTGGGTGGGCGGCAGATTATGGGTTAATACGTTTTCAATAGTGTTTGCGATGCGGGAGGGTGACAGTTTAAGGGTTAATAGGAGGTTTATGGGTGTTAGTGTACTTTGTAACACTTTAGTTATGAGTTTTGTGAAACATTTTTGTTTTGCAAAATCCATAACTACTGGTCTCAGGTGGCGGTATGGATCGTGTCGGTATAGGCTGTAACGCAAGCATTTTTGCTGGACCGCACAACCTGTAATACCGGTGCTATGAAACGTAATTTTTTGAGTGCGGAATGGACTCATAATATGCGTTCCTGGCCATTCCAGCATAATGGCCAATTTTTCAGCGTTAAAAGCCGTACTGCACTGTAACGCTAAATTTGTAATCTAGTCGAGACTTTCTTAGAGATTGAAAAGGGCCTGAATATTTTTTCTTCTGTGCCAAATGTGATAAAGTGATTATTATAAATCAGCTAAATTACAAGTTGTGCCTTCGTGTTTTAACGCTGAAAAAATGGTAATTTCAGTGTTAAAACAACCATTACAAGTCTTGTCAGTATAGCTATACCACAAGCCTTTTAGCCTGTAACGCAATATCAGTCCCACATATGTAAAAATTAACGGCTAGATTTAGAGTTTGGCGTTAGCCATCAAAACCAGCGTTAGAGGCTCCTAACGCTGGTTTTGGGCTACCGCTGGTATTTAGAGTCAGTCAGGAAAGGGTCTAACGCTCACTTTGCAGCCGCGACTTTTCAATACCGCAGATCCCCCTACGCCAATTGCGTATCCTATCTTTTCAATGGGATCTTTCTAACGCCGGTATTTAGAGTCTTGGCTGAAGTGAGCGTTATAAATCTAACGACAAAACTCCAGTCGCAGAAAAAAGTCAGTAGTTAAGAGCTTTCTGGGCTAACGCCGGTTTATAAAGCTCTTAACTAATATGCTCTAAAGTACACTAACACCCATAAACTACCTATGTACCCCTAAACCGAGGCCCCCCCCCACATCGCCGCCACTCTATTAAAAAATTTTAACCCCTAATCTGCTGACCGCACACCGCCGCCAGCTACGTTATACTTATGTACCCCTAATCTGCTGCCCCTAATACCGCTGACACCTACATAATATTTATGAACCCCTAATCTGCCGCCCCCAACGTCGCCTCCACCTACCTACACTTATTAACCCCTAATCTGCCGAACGGACCTCACCGCTACTATAATAAATTTATTAACCCCTAATCCGCCTCACTCCCGCCTCAATAACCCTATAATAAATAGTTATAACAAAAAAACTCAGCACACCTGAAATGCAAAAAATACCACAAGATTTTATTATAGAGTATCTAAATACAATTCTAAAACCTGAATCCAACCCTTTCAACCCATCCACTCATGCAAAGCACATTCATTCATAAAACAAACTGATTCGACTCAGGCGTCCCTGGAAGAATCAAAAGAAGGCTCTCGCAAAGACACTGCTCTTGTATATTCAAGAGTATATCCTAGAAAGTTCATTTGAAAATGGACAGTCCCGTAAACATAGTGAACTTTCAAACTTGTATCTAAATGATTATTCTTTGATGTAAGCTAATAGACAAAGTTGCTGTGAAAATTTCTTTTTACAATTAGAAACATATCCTCTTAAGCATGAGGTTTAATAAGCATTTCCACAGGCTGTGATAATTATGTTTCTTTTAGCAAGTGTAAGCACATCTATATGTTAGTGCATATTGCAAAAAAATGTCAAAAAGCCGTTAGTTCATCCAGCATAAGTGTAAAAGTCAATCCTGCTCCATCTTTACAGAAGAAGGGTTGCTTCCCCTGTTACAATTGTGCACAATGCAATTCCATGATAAAAAGTGACAATGTGACACATCCTCACACTGGACGTAAGATAGGAATTAAAAGTACATATACATGCAACTCAAGTCACGTGATATATGTCATTAAATGCCCATGTGGGCTTGCCTATGTGGGAGAGACCACACAATGCGTCCGAGATAGGATCAGACAGCATAAAGCAGCCATAGGCAATTCAGATTGGGATGCACCAGTAGCCTATCATTTTACAATGGCATCCCATAACAAAAGCCAATTATGGTTCCAAATAGTAGATGATGTCCCTCCTTTTAGGAGAGGAGGGGATAGACAAAAAGCACTATTTAAGAAAGAAGCCCAATGGATAAGAAAATTGGACACATTGACCCCTAGGGGACTCAATAGAGATATCTCCTGGGGTCATTTTGTATGATTATGATTCAACTAAGGTGGGTAAAATGCCCATTAGGATGTATGAATACAAAAAATATCCAAAATGCCCAGATAGATTTATTACCTTGTAGAGATTTATTTTGCCCCCCTTTTTTTCAATACAACTTCAGTCTGTATTTAATAAATATGTTATATGGCTCTGTATCGGGCTATTGCAGCATTTACAGATTAAAATTAATAAAATACCCCTTTAGCTTTATGAGAATTTGATCCCTTACAGAGAGGCCTGTTAATTACATGATAGCGTTAATATATCTAAGTAATAAAAAACAGGCACACTAAGAATTATCCTGCATATGTATAGATTTAAATTAACATGTTGCGATTATGATATGTTCTTGCATTGTTGCTGCATTAAGAAATACTAGTTTCACGTAGTAAGAATGTTACACTTAGTTGGTTTAAATACAGATTTAGATACACTGTTTATGTTTCACATTGCGGTTTGAATGGGTGACGTATTTGAAAGGTGTGCGTGAATGCACCAATAGAATCACATTTTGGCCCTTCTAAAAGAGGCCGTTTACATGATGACGTATACTCCTTGAAAAAGGGCGGAGTCCCGAAACGCGCGTCGGAGTGTAAAGGCTGCTCACTGAACTGCTTCCCGATACAAGGCCTTTTGATGCTAAAGACAAAGAATTACCAACAGAGCCGTTGTTCCACAATGAGATAAAATCATAACAGGTGGTGTTTGTTTTCCCGTCCGCACGAGTGGATTAAAGTCGGGGGCACTCCTATCTGTTCGAGAGGACATGGAACTGCAAGTATCATAATAGTTAATTAACATGCATGTTTTAACTGGCCAGTTTCCATAATAATCCAGACGTAATACCAGCTCACACAGATGATTGGTGATACATATGCTGTCTTAACTTACAGCTTCCACTGCATTAGAGACGCTCTAATATACTAACACAATAGTGCTGGGAAACGCTGCATATGTTACATATAGGTTGTGACATCAACTGTTAGAATTGCCACACACCGATACTCAGGCTGAAAATAACCCTACCGCATGAGTGGTTCGATAAAGGGGAACTTTGAAAGAGCCTTGGAGTAGGTTGAGAGTGAATACAGATTGACTTTTACACTTATGCTGGACGAACTAACGGCTTTTTGACATTTTTTTGCAATATGCACTAACATATAGATGTGCTTACACTTGCTAAAAGAAACATAATTATCACAGCCTGTGGAAATGCTTATTAAACCTCATGCTTAAGAGGATATGTTTCTAATTGTAAAAAGAAATTTTCACAGCAACTTTGTCTATTAGCTTACATCAAAGAATAATCATTTGGATACAAGTTTGAAAGTTCAGTATGTTTACGGGACTGTCCATTTTCAAATGAACTTTCTAGGATATACTCTTGAATATACAAGAGCAGTGTCTTTGCGAGAGCCTTCTTTTGATTCTTCCAGGGACGCCTGAGTCGAATCAGTTTGTTTTATGAATGAATGTGCTTTGCATGAGTGGATGGGTTGAAAGGGTTGGATTCAGGTTTTAGAATTGTATTTAGATACTCTATAATAAAATCTTGTGGTATTTTTTGCATTTCAGGTGTGCTGAGTTTTTTTGTTATAATTATTGTATGGTAGAATTGGAGGTTTTACTAGACTCTTGCACCCTACATATTAACAGGATTTTTCATTTTCATTTCATTTGATTTGTTAATTATAGACAGAACTTTTCAGTGGTGCTGTGACTAATATAATATTTTTCTATAATAAATAGTATTAACCCCTAATCTGCCTTCCCTAACATCGCCGCCACCTAACTTCAAGCATTAACCCCTAATCTGCCGACCGTACCTCACCGCTACTCTAATAAATGTATTAACCCCTAAAGCTAAGTCTAACTCTAACACTAACACCCCCCTAAGTTAAATATAATTTAAATCTAACGAAATAAATTAACTCTTATTAAATAAATTATTCCTATTTAAAGCTAAATACTTACCTGTAAAATAAACCCTAATATAGCTACAATATAAATTATAATTATATTGTAGCTATTTTAGGATTAATATTTATTTTACAGGCAACTTTGTAATTATTTTAACCATGTACAATAGCTATTAAATAGTTAATAACTATTTAATAGCTACCTAGTTAAAATAATTACAAAATTACCTGTAAAATAAATCCTAACCTAAGTTACAATTAAACCTAACACTACACTATCAATAAATTAATTAAATAAATTACCTAAACTACCTACAATTAAACCTAACACTACACTATCAATAAATTAATTAAATACAATGCCTACAAATAAATACAATTAAATAAACTAACTAAAGTACAAAAAATAAAAAAGAACTAAGTTGCAAAAATAAAAAAATATTTACAAACATTACAAAAATCTTACAACAATTTTAAACTAATTACACCTACTCTAAGCCACCTAATAAAATAACAAAGCCCCCCAAAATAAAAAAATGCCCTACCCTATTCTAAAATTAAAATCGAAAAGCTCTGTTACCTTACCAGCCCTTAAAAGGGCCCTTTGCGGGGCATGCCCCAAAGAATTCAGCTCTTTTGCCTGTAAAAAAAAACATACAATCCCCCCCAACATTACAACCCACCACCCACATACCCCTAATCTAACGCAAACCCCCCTTAAATAAACCTAACACTAAGCCCCTGAAGATCTTCCTACCTTGTCTTCACCATGCCAGGTATCACCGATCGCTCCAGGATCCAAAATCTTCATCCAAGCCCAAGCGGGGGCTGGCGATCCATCATCCGGCTGAAGTCTTCTATCAAACGACGGCTGAAGAGGTCCAGAAGAGGCTCCAAAGTCTTCCTCCTATCCGGGCAGAAGAGTAGATCTGGACCGGCAACCATCTTCTTCAAAGTGGTCACAAGCGGCTCCATGTTGAAGACCTCCGGCACGGATCCATCTTCTTCTTGCGATGTCCTAAGTCCGAATGAAGGTTCCTTTAAATGACGTCATCCAAGATGGCGTCCCTCGAATTCCGATTGGCTGATAGGATTCTATCAGCCATTCGGAATTAAGGTAGGGAAAATCTGATTGGCTGATTGAATCAGCCAATCAGATTGAGCTTGCATCCTATTGGCTGTTCCGATCAGCCAATAGAATGCGAGCTCAATCTGATTGGCTGATTGGATCAGCCAATCGGATTGAACTTGAATCTGATTGGCTGATTCCATCAGCCAATCAAATTTTTCCTACCTTAGTTCCGATTGGCTGATAGAATCCTATCAGCCAATTGGAATTCGAGGGACGCCATCTTGGATGACGTCATTTAAAGGAACCTTCATTCGGACTTAGGACGTCGCAAGAAGAGGATGGATCCGCGCCGGAGGTCTTCAACATGGAGCCGCTTGTCATCGCTTTGAAGAAGATGGTTGCCGGTCCGGATCTACTCTTCTGCCCGGATAGGAGGAAGACTTTGGAGCCTCTTCTGGACCTCTTCAGCCGTCGCTTGATAGAAGACTTCAGCCGGATGATGGATCGCCAGCCCCCGCTTGGGCTTGGATGAAGACTTCGGAGCCTGGAGCGATCGGTGATACCTGGCATGGTGAAGACAAGGTAGGAATATCTTCAGGGGCTTAGTGTTAGGTTTATTTAAGGGTGGTTTGGGTTAGATTAGGGGTATGTGGGTGGTGGGTTGTAATGTTGGGGGGGTATTGTATGTTTTTTTTTACAGGCAAAAGAGCTGAATTCTTTGGGGCATGCCCCGCAAAGGGCCCTTTTAAGGGCTGGTAAGGTAAAAGAGCTTTTCTATTTTAATTTTAGAATAGGGTAGGGCATTTTTTTATTTTGGGGGTCTTTGTTATTTTATTAGGGGGCTTAGAGTAGGTGTAATTAGCTTAAAATTGTTGTAATATTTTTATTATGTTTGGAACTTATTTTTATTATTTTTTGTAACTTAGTTCTTTTTTTATTTTTTGTACTTTAGTTAGTTTATTTAATTGTATTTATTTGTAGGTATTGTATTTAATTAATTTATTGATAGTGTAGTGTTAGGTTTAATTGTAGATAATTGTAGGTAATTTATTTAATTAATTTATTGATAGTGTAGTGTTAGGTTTAATTGTAACTTAGGTTAGGATTTATTTTACAGGTAATTTTTAATTATTTTAACTAGGTAACTATTAAATAGTTATTAACTATTTAATAGCTATTGTACCTGGTTAAAATAAATACAAAGTTGCCTGTAAAATAAATATTAATCCTAAAATAGCTACAATATAATTATAATTTATATTGTAGCTATATCAGGGTTTATTTTACAGGTAAGTATTTAGCTTTAAATAGGAATAATTTATTTAATAAGAGTTAATTTATTTTGTTAGATTTAAATTATATTTAACTTAGGAGCGTGTTAGTGTTAGGTTTAGACTTAGCTTTAGGGGTTAATACATTTATTAGAGTAGCAGCGAGCTCCGGTTGGCAGATTAGGGGTTAATAAGTGTAGGTAGGTGGAGGCGACGTTGGGGGCAGCAGATTAGGGGTTAATAAATATAATATAGGTGTCAGCGGTGTTAGGGGCAGCAGATTAGGGGTACATAGGGATAACGAAGGTTGCGGCGGTGTACGGAGCGGCAGATTAGGGGTTAATAATAATATGCAGGGGTCAGCGATAGCAGGGGAGCCAGATTAGGGGTTAATAAATATAATATAGGGGTCGACGGTGTTAGGGGCAGCAGATTAGGGGTACATAGGGATAATGTAGGTTGCGGCGGTGTACGGAGCGGCAGATTAGGGGTTAATAATAATATGCAGGGGTCAGCGATAGCGGGGGCGGCAGATTAGGGGTTAATAAGTGTAAGGTTAGGGGTGTTTAGACTTGGGGTTCATGTTAGGGTGTAAGGTGCAGACTTAGGAAGTGTTTCCCCATAGGAAACAATGGGGCTGCGTTAGGAGCTGAACGCTTTTTTGCAGGTGTTAGGTTTTTTTTCATCTCAAACAGCCCCATTGTTTCCTATGGGGGAATCGTGCACGAGCACGTTTTTGAAGCTGGCCGCGTCCGTAAGCACCGCTGGTATTTAGAGTTGCAGTGGCGGTAAATATGCTCTACGCTCCCTTTTTTGGAGCCTAATGCAGCCCTTCTGTGAACTCTAAATACCAGCGGTATTTTAAAGGTGCGGGGGGAAAAAAGCATGCGTAGTTAACGCACCCCTTTGGCCGCAGAACTCTAAATCTAGCCGTTAGTTTTTTCATGGGACTTCCATGGCGCAGCCATCACGAGTTTTGCGGTAAGGCTAAAAAGCTTGCGTTCCAGTCTATATTTTTATTTATCTTTATTTATAAAGCGCCAACAGATTCCGCAGAGCTGCCCATGGGTACAAGGATAGAAGTACAATGGAGAAACAATACAATAAAAGACAAAATTTTACAGACAGATACAGGGGGAATTGAGGACCCTATTCCCGTTGGAACTTACAATCTAGATGGGTAGGAGGTTAGGAAACATGAGGTGGGGATTGCAAAGGTGGGAATGATATTAGCGAAGAGATGAGGGCAACTGTTGGGTTAGTGAAGTTCATTTGTTAATGAGTCGGGTAATAGTCATCCCTGAACAAAAAGGTCTTCAGGGAACGGTTAAAGGAGGAGAGGTTAGGGGAGAGTCTGACAGCTCGCAAGTGCGTTTCAGAGGGTTGGAGCCGCACGAGAGAAGTCTTGTAGTCTAGCATGAGAAGAGGTGATGGTAGAGGACGCAAGGAGCAGGTCATTGTTGGATCTTAGGGGGGTGGGGTGGAGTATATTTGCTGATGAGTGAGAACAGGTAATGTGGGGCAGCATTGGTGAGTGAGGGCTTTGTAGGTCAGGGTGAGAAATTCTGCTGTGTATGGTGAGCCAATGAAGGGACTCACAGAGAGGTGCAGCAGAAACGTAGCATCAAGAGAGGTGGATTAGCCTGGCAGATGCTTTGAGGATGGATTGAAGGGGAGAGAGGGGGAGAGAGGGAGGTCAGTTAGCAAGTTATTGTAGTAGTCAAGTCGGGAAATTACCAGGGAGTGGATAAGCAGTTTAGTAGTTTTGTCACTCAGAAACGGATGAATTTTGGAGATATTGCGTAGGTGGTTGAGGCAGGATGAAGAGAGCAGTTGGATGTGGGGAATGGACAGATTTGAGTCAAGTGTGAATCCGAGGCAGCGGACTTGGGGTGATGGGGAGATAGTGGTGCCGCCAACAGTGATGGAAAAATTAGAAACTGTAGTGGAGTTAGAGGGGGGATTAGAAGTAGTTCAGTCTTGGCCATGTTTATTTTTATGTGGTGAGAGGCTATCCAGGAGGAAATGCCAGATAAGCAGTTGTTGATGTGAGAATTGACAGAAGGAGAAAGTGCAGGGGTGGAAAGGTAGATCTGGGTGTCATCAGCATAGAGGTGGTAGTTGAAGCCATAGCTGTTGATAAGTTTACCCAGTGAAGAAGTGTAAATAGAGAAGAGTAGAGGACCCAGGACCGAGCCTTGAGGTACTCCAACAGACAGAGGCAATGGAGAGGAGGAGCCACCAGAAAAAGAGATAGAGAAGGATCTGTTAGAGAGATAAGAGTGAATCCAGGAGAGAGCAGTGTCACAGAGCCCAAGAGAGAGGAGACCCCATAGGAGAAGGGGATGGTCAACAGTGTCAAAGGCAGCAGAGAGGTCAAGTAAGATGAGTATAGAGTAGTAGACTTTGTTTTTAGCAGAAAGGAGATCGTTAGTAACCTTGGTGAAGGCAGTCTCAGTTGAGTGTTGGGGATGGAAGCCAGATTGCAGGGGGTCGAGCAGTGAGTTGGAGGACAGGAAGTGGGTTAGGCGATCGAAAACTAGTTTTTCAAGGATTTTTTAAGATAGCAGGAGCAGTGATATGGAGCGTTAATTCACAGGAGAGTTAGTTAGGGTCAAAGGAGGGTTTTTTTGAGAATGGGGTGACCCTTGCATGTTTGAAGGAGGCAGGGAATGAGCTGATATAAAGGGATAGGTTGAATATAAGGGTAAGAGCCGGAGTGAGGGTGGGAGACATAGAAGGTATTAGATGCAAAGGAATAGGGTCAAATTGTCAGGTAGTGAGGTGTGAGGAAGACAATAGGGAAGCCACTTCACTCTCAGTGGTTGGGAGAAGGATGCAGAGAGCGCGCAGAGGGGGTGACTGGGAATGAAGTTGGGAGATTGCAGGCTTGTGTTGGAATGTTTCTTTGGATGGTAAGTGTTTTGTTGAAAAAGTAGTCAGCCAGGTCTTGAGCACTGAACGCAGATGAGGGGGGGGTGCAGTTGGGTAGAAAAGAGAGTTGAAAATGGAGAAGAGTCTTTTAGGATTTGAGGAGTAAGTGGAAATAAGAGAAGAGAAGTAGGTTTGCTTAGCTAAGTGCAGGGCAGAGGTGTAAGAGTAAAGGATTAGCTTATAGTGCATGAAATCAGGTTCAGAGCGGGATTTTCTCCAGGCATGTTCAGCAGTGTGGGAGCATTTCTGTAGGTGGCGTGTTTGCTGGGAGTGCCAGGGCTAGAGCTGACAACATGTGGCTTTGCGAAGTTGGGGTGGACTGAGGGTGTCAAGTGCAGAGGAGAGAGTATTGTTGTAGTGGGTTATGGCAAGGTCAGGGCAGGATAATGTGGAAGTGTTGGGGAGGCGTATTTGAATACGGTTGGAGAGTTGGGGAGGGTCAACAGTGTGCAGATTTCTACAGGTGTGGGGCGAGGGGGGAAGTAGGTTTAGCCTGTATATTAAGATTAAAGGTGAGCAGATGGTGGTCTGAGATGGGATATGGGTGACAGTCAACATCTGGGAGAGAGCAGAGATAGGAGAATACCAGATCAATAGAGTGTCCGTCATGATGGGTAGGGAAAAGGGTGGATTGTAATAGGCCAAAGGAGTTCGTGAGTGAGAGAAGTTTAGAGGCAGCAGGGGCAGATGGGTTGTCAATGGGGATGTTGAAGCCCCCCAGAATTAGAGTAGGTGTATTTGTAGAGAAAAAGTAAGGAAAACAGGCAGCAAAGTTGTCAAGGAATTGGAAGGTTGGTCCAAGGGGGCAATAGATAACTGCCACTCTGAGAGAGAGGGGGAGAACAGTCAAATGCAATGGACTTCAAAAGAAGAAAAGGAGAGAGATGGAAATGGAGATATGTACTGATAGGAGCAGGGGGGGAGAGTAAGATGCCAACACCGCCACCGTGTCATTTACCTGGCCTAGGTGTGTGTCTAAAGTAAAGACCACCATGTGTGAGAGCAGCAATGGAAGCAGTGTCAGAGGAAGATAGCCAGGTTTCAGTAATTGCTAAAAGGTTGAAAGCGTTGGAAACAAACAGGTCGTGAACAGTTGTAAGTTTGTTACAGACAGAGCGAGCATTCCAGAGGGCACAAGAAAAGGGAGAGGATAAGCGCTGTGGGTTAATAGTAATGAGATTGTTGGTATTGCATATTGCAAAGCGTATCTTGCGTACCCTCGATTTAGGGTATAATAGGTAGTTTATGGGTGTTTAGTGCACTTTGTGACAGTTTAGTTATGAGTTTTATGTAACAGTTTTATGGGTGAAAAACTCATAACTACTGCTCTAAGATTGCAAGATACGATAGGATTCTATCAGCCAATCAGAATTAAGGTAGGAAAAATCTGATTGGCTGATGCTATTAGCCAATCGGATTGAAGATTGGATCAGCCAATAGAATGCGAGGTCAATTCTATTTGCTGATCCAATCAGCCAATCGGATTGAACCTCAATCCGATTGGCTGATTAAATCAACCAATCGGATTTTTCCTACCTTAATTCCGGTTGGCTGATAGAATCCTATCAGCCAATCGGAATTCGAGGGACGCCATCTTGGATGACGTCATTTAAAGGAACCTTCATTCTTTGCTAGGACTTCGATTGAAGAGGATGGCTCTCTGTCGGCTGATAGAAGATGGCTCCGCTCCGCTCCGCTCCAGAAGGATGAAGATAGAAGATGCCGCCTGGATGAAGCCTTCTGCCGGTCTGGATGTCCTCTTCTGCCACGATCGGATGAAGACTTCTGCCGGTCTGGAGGTCCACTTGTGCCCGGCTGGGTGAAGACGGCTCAAGGTAGGGTGATCTTCAGGGGGTTAGTGTTAGGTTTTTTCAAGGGGGGATTGGGTGGGTTTTAGAGTAGGGGTATGTGGGTGGTGGGTTGTAATGTTGGGGGGTATTGTATTTTTTTTTTACAGGTAAAAGAGCTGATTACTTTGGGGCAATGCCCCGCAAAAGGCCCTTTTAAGGGCTATTTGTAATTTAGTATAGGGTAGGGAATTTTATTATTTTGGGGTGCTTTTTTATTTTATTAGGGGGATTAGATTAGGTGTAATTGGTTTAAAATTCTTGTAATTCTTTTTTATTTTCTGTAATTTAGTGGGTTTTTATTTCGTAATTTAGTTTATTTCATTTAATTGTAATTAGTTTAATTTAATTTAGTTAATTTATTCATTTATAGAGTAGTGTTAGGTGTAATTGTAACTTAGGTTAGGATTTATTTTACAACTAATTTTGTATTTATTTTAGCTAGGTAGTTATTAAATAGTTAATAACTATTTAATAACTATTGTACCTAGTTAAAATAAATACAAAGTTGACTGTAAAATAAATATAAATCCTAAAATAGCTATAATGTAACTATTAGTTATATAGTAGCTATATTAGGGTTTATTTTATCGGTAAGTATTTAGTTTTAAATAGGAATAATTTATTTAATTGTAGTAAATTTATTTAGTTTAATTTAAATTATATTTAAGTTGGGGGTTAGACTTAGGGTTAGACTTAGGTTTAGGGGTTAATAAATTTATTATAGTAGCGGCGATGTTGGGGTTGGCAGATTAGGGGTTAATAAATGTAGATAGGTGTCGGCGATGTTAGGGACGGCAGATTATGGGTTTAATAAAATTTAACTAGTGTTTGCGAGGCGGGAGTGCGGCAGTTTAGGGATTAATACATTTATTAAAGTGGCGGCGATGTCTGGTCAGCAGATTAGGGGTTAGTAAGTGTAGTTAGGCTGCGGAGACGTTGGGGGTGGCAGATTAGGGGTTAATAAAATATAATGTAGGTGTTGGCGATGTTAGGGGCAGCAGATTAGGGGGTTCATAAGTATAATGTAGGTGGCGGCGATGTCTGGTCGGCAGATTAGGGGTAAAAAATATTTATTATAGTGTTTGCGATGTGGGGGGGCCTTGGTTTAGGGGTTAATAGGTAGTTTATGGGTGTTACTGTACTTTTTAGCACTTTAGTTAAGAGCTTTATGTTCCGGCGTTAGCCCATAAAACTCTTAACTACTGACTTTTAAATGCGGTAGGAGTCTTGCCAGGAGAGGGTCTACCTCTCACTTCTTCCAAGACTCGTAATACCAGCGTTAGGCAAATCCCATTAAAAAGATAGGATACGCAATTGACATAAGGGGATTTGCGGTAGCCTCAAGTCGCGGAAGCAAGGTGAGCGGTAGACCTTTTCCTGCCTGACTCGTAATACCAGCGGGCGTTAAAAAGCTGCGTTGGGACCACTCAACGCTGCTTTTTAATCTAGGCGATAAAGTATTAAAAAACAGAAAACCCTCAAAAAAAACAGTATAGGCTAAAGTGGCAAGTATTTAGTGTGACTTCCCCTTACAATTGAGCAATAGCAGGAACCTGGCTCTTGTAAACCTAAATGGGATAAAACCCTAAATAATATCATTGCTAAAACCTGTATTTGTCCTACTATTTCATGTCAAAATGACTGCTGTGAAAAAGGTCTATTACACCAGGTTTGTGCAAGACATGCTTGAGCATTACATACACATGTGTTATGAGTTTAATTCACTGGAAGCTTGCTAATACGACCAACTTTCAATCGCATCATTCCATTCAAAATGCCAAAGATCACAGAATTTGACAGACATAAAATCATACTTTTGCATCAGCAAGGCCACTCTCAAATGGAATTCAGCAAACAAACTGAATACTCAAGATGTGTTGTTCAAGCTGTTATAAAGAAATGTGAAGAATCAGGAGAGGTCAAGGACAAAAAAGGACTGGAAGGCCTAGAAAACTTTCAAAATCTGATGAGAAGTTTCTTCTTTGAGAGACCCGAAGAAGGACAGCAAGGACTTGGCTCAGCATCTGGCAGATTCATCAGGATCAATATTTACAAAAGCTGTACAGCTCAATGCAGCAAGAATGTCATGGCTAGATTACGAGTTTTGCGTTATGAGTGAAAAAGCAGCGTTATGGCTCTTTTTCACTACCGCTGGTATTACAAGTCTTGTAGGTATAGCTGTACCGCACACCTTTTTGGCCGTAACGCACCGTAACTACCGCACCTTTCAAAAAGTCCTTTTTCAATGGGACTTCCATAGCGCTGTTATTACGACGAGTTTGCCTGTCCGGCCAAAAAGTGAACGGTACAGCCCATAAGTACAAGATCTGTACCGTCACTTGAAAATCAGTAGTTATGGGTTTTACGTTGCAAAGCTGTACCATAAAACTCATAACTAAAGTGTTACAAAGTACACTAACACCCATAAACTACCTATTAACCCCTAAAACTGAGGCCCTCCCGCATCGCAAACACTAAAATAAAATTATTAACCCCTAATCTGCCGCACTCCCGCATCGCAAACACTAGTTAAATATTATTAACCCCCAATCTGCTGTCCCTAACATCACTGCAACCTACATTACTGTTATTAACCCCTAATCTGCAGCCCCCAAAATGCCACCAGCTAACTACACTTATTAACCCCTAATCTGCTGCCCCTATGTCACCGCCACTATACTAAAGTTATTAACCCCTAAATCTAACCCTAACCCTAAAGTAACCCTAACACCCACTAACTTTAACCTAATTAAAATAATTCCAAATACAAATTACAATTAATACCTAAATTATTCCTATTTAAAACTAAATACATACTTAGCCTGTAAAATAAAACCTAGGTGTAATTAGTTTAAATATTTGATAATTTCTTTTTTATTTTGTGTAATTTAGTATTTTTACTAGTTAGTTAGTAAATAGTTAATAACTATTTACTAACTAATCAACCTAGTTAAAATAAATACAAACTTAGTTGTGAAATAAAAATAAAACCTAACGGCTAGATTACGAGTTTTGCGTTATGAGGGGTGCAGTGCTAACTTGCACATTATTGTCAGCGCTCACTTTCCTACAGCGCTGGTATTACAGGTTCTTAAACCCGGCGTTATCAGGAAAGAAAGGAGCATAGAGCAAAATTGAGCTCCATACCGCACTATAATACCAGCGCTGCTTAAGTCAGCAGTGAGCTGGTTTTACGTGCTCGTGCATGATTTCCCCATAGACAAAAAAAAAGCCTAACACCTGCAATAAAGCAGCGTAAAGCTCCGTAATGCAGCCCCATTGATTCCTATGGGGAAACTAAATTTATGTTTACACCTAACACCCTAACATGAACCCAGAGTCTAAACACCCCTAATCTTACACTTATTAACCCTAATCTGCTGCCCCTGACATCGTCGCCACCTACATTATACTTATTAACCCCTAACCTGCTGCCCCCAACATTGTCGCCACCTACATTATACTTATTAATCCCTAATCTGCTGCCCGACACCTACATTATACTTATTAACCCCAAATCTCCTGCCCCCAATGTCGCTGCAACCTACCTACACTTATCAACCCCTAATCTGCCACTCCGGACATCGCTGCCACTATAATAAACATATTAACCCCTAAACCGCCGTACTCCTGCATTGCAAACACTAGTTAAATATTATTAACCCCTAATCTGCGCCCCTAACATCGCCGCCACCTACCTACATTTATTAACCCCTAATCTGCCGCCCCCAACGTCGCCGCCACTATACTAAATTTATTAACCCCTAAACCTAAGTCTAACCCTAACCCTAACATCCCCTAACTTAAATATAATTAAAATAAATCTAAATAAAATTGCTATAATTACCTAAATAATTCCTATTTAAAACTAAATACTTACCTGTAAAATAAACCCTAAACTTGCTACAATACTTGTAATAGCAGCGGTAGTGAAAAAGCAGCGTTATAACCCATAACGCTGCTTTTTTACTCATAGTGCAAAACTTGTAATCTAGCCTTAAAATAGCTACAATGTAACTATTAGTTATATTGTAGCTAGCTTAGGGTTTATTTTATAGGTAAGTATTTAGTTTTAAATTATTTAGGTAAAGATAGTAAGTTTTATTTAGATTTATTTTACTTATATTAAAGTTAGGGGTGTAAGGGTTAGGGTTAGGTTTAGGGGTTAATATATTTATGTAGTGTTAGTGATGTGGGAGGCCAGAGGTTTAGGGGTTAATAACTTTAGTATAGTGGCGTCGACATTGTGGGTGGCAGATTAGGGGGTAATAAGTGTAGGTAGGTGGCGGCAATGTTCGGGCCAGCAGATAAGGGGTTAATAACTGTAATGTAGGATGCGGCGGCGTTAAGGGCAGCAGATTAGGGGTTAATAAGTGTATTTAGGTGGCGGCGATGTTAGGGGCAGCAGATTAGGGGTTAATAACTGTAATGTAAGTGGCGGCGATGTTAAAGACGGCAGAATAGGGGTTAATAAGTGTATTTAGGTGCGGCAATGTTAGGGACAGCAGATTAGGGGTTAATAACATTATGTAGGTTGCGACGATGTTGGGGTGGTAAATTAGGGGTATCTAGACGTGGTTTTTATGTTAGGGTGTTAGGTTCAACATAACTTTTTCTTTCCCCATAGACATCAATGGGGCTGCGTTACAAAGCTTTTGTTTCCGCGATCGCAGGTGTTAGGCTTTTTTTTAACTGACTGTCCCCATTGATGTCTATGGGTAAATCGTGCACGAGCACGTCAAAACACTGCTTGTATTTGGGTGCGGTATGGAGCTCAACGCCACCATATCGCCCGCACAAGCCAGGTTTTTCAAAACCTGTAATAGCAGCGCTATAGGGAGGTGAAACACCTCCGCTATTGTGGTGGTCATTAATTTCCCTATAGCACTCAAAACTCGTAATCTAGCTGTTAGTTTGCTATTGTGCAGTTGCGTTTACTTTCAATATGAGCGTAGGTTTGCATGGGTGCAATATTTCTATATTGCACGCCCTAACATTAGCATTTAACTTGTAATCTAGCTCTATATATTTTACAATAAAAATAATTTTATCATATTACCAAAATAAATAGTATTGTCAAAGGACTAATATTTATTAAAGGGATAGTAAAGTCCAAATTAAACTTTCATGATTCAGTAGGGCATGTAATTTTAAACAACTTTCTAATTTAAATTTATCATCAAATTTGCTTTGTTCTCTTGTTATTCTTAGTTGAAAGCTAAACCTGGGTAAGCACCAGTGTTTCCTCTAAGGCCAGTTCTGTGTGCGGCCCAGCAGTGAAACAGTTAATTAGGTAACCACACCCAACAATTAGCAATTGCTGCACAATGCAGACTGTTTCACTGCTGGGGGCACACAAAACTCGCCTTAGACGGAACACTGGTAGGCACATATGCTGAATTCTAAGCCCTTAAAGGCCACCTCTTATCTGAATGCATTTTACAGTTTTTCACAGATAGAGGGTGTCAGTTCATGTGTTTTATATATATAACATTGTGCTCATGCACGTGGAGTTATTTAAGTCAGTGCTAATTGCAAGTCTGTCAAAAGATCTAAGATAAGGAGACAGTCTGCAGAAGCTTAGATACAAAGTAATTACAGAGATAAAAAGTATATTTCTATAACAGTGTTGGTTATGCAAAACCAGGGAATGGTAAATAAAGTGATTATCTATCTTTTTAAACAATAAAATTTTTGGTGTTTACTATCCCTTTAAGTGCATATAAAGATAATTGCTGTATTAATACATTTACTTATGTTTAACCTTACATGTTCAGAGCAATTCTGCCAATGAAATACTGTTAATTCAACATTTATTTCATACCTGCCCTCTTTATTTACCCAGCTATGACACACATTCTCAGGAAATATAAGACACATTGTCGTCATTTCCAATATTTCTGAATTTTTTTTCTCTCTTCTATTTTTGGGAAAAAATTGACACCCCCCTGCTGGTGGCCAATTGGCCGATAGTCTGCAGGGGGGCGTTGCCCTAGCAGCTCTTGTGAGCTGCTGGTGCAATGCTGAATACGCAGAGCGTATTGCTCTCCGCATTCATCGAGGTCTTGCGGACCTGATCCGCCCTGTCGGATCAGTTCCGCAAGACCTTTGATAAATGGGCCTCATTGAATTATATTTATAGAAAACCAGATATGAATCAAACTATACACGCTTAAATTGTTACAATATTCTTTACAAAGCGAACCAAATGCACCTTTATAATTAACCTTATTCACAATAATTGCATTAAAATACCACAGTGAGATACCAAGATATAAGCTATTAACATTCAGACCAGTACAATTAAACTAATTAGCCTACAAATTATCCTATATAACTCTAATTTAAAACATCAGAAATTATATATGTTATTTGTACAAACAACCAACTCCTATACCAATTTATCTGAGCTGAAATAAATTCTTAATTATCTACAATTAAGACAAATTCTAATATATATACAGGTATGTATATATATATATATATATATATATATATATATATATGCAAAGATAAATTACTTAGCATCAATGATTTGATTTAAAATACACAGGGCTATGAAACACAAGTTTAAAATGCAAATTGGGCCCTTTTAAATTTACTAACTGCAATTAGACTGTAGCAATAATGAATGTATTTGCTTTAAAATATCAAATTATATACTTTACCCAAATAGGCAAATCAATATTTCATATTCCAGAATTTCTTGTGGGTCATCTATGGAGGGTTTACTCACAATGTGCACAGGTATAGACTTCAAGAATTGTTAATCTTTCTTTGTTCAAGAAAGTGTCCCCAAAAATGGCAGAGAATATGCTTGGCACCAAAGCCTGTGTATTTTCTCTCCAAAAGTTAATGTTTCTTTTAGACTGTCTCTGTCTCCTGTGTGTATGGGTCTATATCCAAAAGAATAAAGAATCCCTCCTCCTTTTCTTTAATCATTCCCACAAGATTTTGATAGGCCCTTTGATGCTTGTCCATTGATTGGTTATTCGGATTTGCATATGTTTTAAACAGTCAATTTGTTTGGCTGTCATACAAGTTTTAATCCAAAAGGGAGCAACAAACAACCAGAAATGCAGTCTTATCATCAATGCTGCTAGAGTTTAATTATCTGACCTATAAAATGTTTATCCAAAATATTATAATCTCTTGTATTAATAAATCATATGTTTCATATATGGTCCGCACAGTGTCATTTTCTCTGATCATTTTAAGACCAAACGTGAAAATATTCCACTTATAATATATTAAAATGCATTTAAAAAGTCATATTTTCTATGAAACGTTTTAAAAGGATTATAATACCTTCATCAAGGATTCAATTACTTTATCAGTCCTCATCTTAATATTGCATACATACCTTGAAGTCAACAATCAGATGTCATTTTCATATAATTATATCTATATTGGATTACTATCCCTTATAGTTTAATATTTCATATCTGTATATTTCTTTTTGAGTGTATAAAACATATGATATTATTTAAAACACCAATTATATATGTACTTATTATATGCCTAAAAATATAAAGAAATAGGTTATTAAAATTGGACATTTTAAATTGACTGTATTGATATTTATTAAATTCAGCATATATATCCCAATTTGTCCTTTAGATGTCTGGCATTGTATTGTATCTCAATAGGAATGCAATATATTTCATATTTCTAATAAATTTTGAATGCATGGAACACCAGATGCAGGTCTGAAATGAAAGACATAATGTTGTTATTAATTTTGAGACATATTGAATCCTTAAGACATTCTACGCTTTCAAGGGACACATGTTTTTAAAACCATGATTTACATTTTCAGTTTATCTGGAAATGAGAATGTGGATTGTAACTCAGAAGGGTTAAACATGTCTCTCTGTTAGCTAGTACAGATGTTTATCTAACACCGCAGGTACCAATTTGCATCGAAGTGTGAATGTTCACTTTCCCACAAAACTTGTCACTTGTTTCAGACTTTTAGGCTCTCTTGTAAGAATTAGGAAATCTTATTACACAATTCCAGGTAGTGACCATAAGGTCTTTTGAAGTAAACTGCCTGAGCTACTGACCAAATGTTTCAGAGAAAGAAGAATGGGGGTTGTTTCACCAAGCCAAGACCATCTTATATCACATTGGATTTTTAATTATAAAATGAAATAATAAATATCTATGAAATATCTGTAGTTTATTTAATGTTACTTACAGATACCCTGACATAATTCCCTCTTCCAATTTTCAATGGATGTAGTACACATGTATAGGAATTGGCTTATAATCAGTGGTACTTGGTGAGTGAATTAACAGTATGCATCTAGACAGCCTTCTATGAAGAGAATCCGTTATTTTTGAGCCTTAATGCTCATTGGCTAGGTATCTTTAAACTACAATATTTTGTTTAGTTCATTTGGGGATATGACATTTCATTCTCCCTCTGTGACTTGTAGTTGGGAACTAGGATTTCATGCTCTTAAATGATTAATATGGACCCATTTATCTGTAAAAGTATCATTTTTAGGGATCCTAATTTTATAGACGACTAGAGATATTTTGTCAGTAACGACAAAAGGACCCTTCCATGAGGGAAGAAATTTCTTCTCCTTAAACTTCTATTCCAAAGTTATAAAGATAAACGTTATCATTTATTTCATATTCCTTTTTGGACGTTTTGAGATCATAATAGGTTTTAGTGGCAATTGCAGCTTTCTCTAAGTTCCTTTGAGCATATGCAAAGGCATATTGCAGATGCTTTCTTAGGTTCTCCACATATTGATGTGTATTGGTAGCATTTATCAAGTTCTGGTCTAATGTACGGTACAGTAGATGCTGAGGTAGAACCAATCTTCTACCAGTCATCAATTCAAAGGTGACATCTTGGTAGTACTGCTTGGAGTTGTTCTTAATGCCATTAGGACTAGAGGTAATTTTACATCCCAGTATTTACCCGTTTCCTTCACAAACCTTTTGAGGATTTTCACAATGGACTGGTTATAACACTCTACACCACCACTTGAGGCAGCTCTATATGCAATATGGAGCTTTCTTTTGACCCCTAGTTTTTTCCACATCTTGGTCATCACTGTGCTAGTGAAGTGGGTTCCCCGATTGGATTCTATTCTCTGGGGTAAACCAAATCTGGAAAACACGTGGTTGATAAGCAATGCTGCATATGTTTCAGCACTATTGTTAGGTGCACTGATGCACTCTACCCATTTAGTGAACAGGCATGTCACTTTTAACATGTATTTGTTACCTCTTGATGACCTTGTTATTGGACCAATAAAATCAATTTGTATATCTGACCATGGCATTACCATCCCCCTTTTCTGCAATGGCGCCCTATTCGTTGGGGCAGTGGGTTGGAACTGTGGACAGATTAAACAACCTTCACAGTAAGTTTGAACATATTTCAACATGTGTAGCCAAAAGGGTTAATCACGCAATATTTCATACGTTAATTTGGCGCCACGATGACATGATGTGGGGGCATCATGGGCATGTTGAAGCATTAGACCTCTGGACTTGGTGGGTACCATCCATTGCTGGATGCCAGTTTTGGAGGTTCTAATTAACAAACCATCCTGTAACTTGAATTGTGACCTGGATTTCATTAAGATTTTAAGATCTTACTTGCCAATACAATCATCTTCCTTGCCCAAGTTATACCAATGCCAGCGACTAGTCTGCGCTCATTATCAATAGTGGCATGATAAGAACAACCATCACCATAAACCCAAGGTAATGTTTGACAATGGTCCTCATTATATATTTTATATGGGGAAAGCAATTGTTCCTCCAGGAAATCATCTTCTGATAATTCTTCCCCATGATCCTTAGCAGTACAGTCGTGGAGTTCAGCAAGCCCCTGTGCGACTGGATTCTTTTTATTCTGCTTGTAGCGAATTTCTAAAGGCCAGCTTTGTAAGGAAAGAGCTGTTATATGGCTATTAGACAAATTCCCATCTCTTATTCTCTCACTTTGCAGATATAGCAAAGGCTGGTGGGCCGTTTGTATAATAATTTCCTCACCCTGTATATAGCTGCGGAGATTTTGTAGTGCCCATACAGTAGATAAGAGGGCTTTTTCGCAATTGCTAAATTTGATTTCTACTGGGGTTAACGTTTTGCTCGCATAAACAATGACTTTACTTAAATTATCATGCTTTTGGTATAAAACAGCACTCATGCTTATATCTGTGTAACTTGTCTCTAAGAAGAAAGGTTTACCCCCTTCGGGGTATGCTAAGCAAGGTGCTTGAGTGAGTTTTCTCTTCAGCTCTCTGATGGCTGTCTCTTGAGTCTCACTCCAGTGCCATTTCACATCCTTCTTTAGGAGAAGTAGTAGTGGTTTAGCTAATTCTGCATAATTATCAATACATTTGCTAGAATAATTCATCGTACCCAGGAATGATCTCAATCCTTTTAAGTTACTTGGGGTTTTGGAATTTATTATAGCTTCTACCTTTTTCTTCTGAGGATTTAACCCTTCAAAAGTAACTTCATGTCCTAAGAAGCTTACACGAATGTTGATAATTTGACACCTGCCCTTTTAAGTTGGCTGAGGATGTGTTTTAGATTCTGTGATGCATTTTTCAAAGTCTGTGCTTTTGATTAAAACATCATCAACATATGATAAGGTCCCCCTTTCCAGTGCATCAAGCATAGACTTATGCATGAATACAGCAAATTCATGTCCAGAATTTATGTATCCAAACGGGAGCCTTTAGAATGCATCCTGGACCTTTTGGAATGAGAATGCAAGTTTATACTGGTCCTCTTCATGTACCTTTATAGTCCAATATCCCTGTGCACAATCAAGGGTAGTGAATATTTTGGTTCCCTGCATCTGCACTAGGCACTGGTCAATATATGGTACAGGCCAGTCAGACATGTACACTTGTTTGTTTAGCTGTCTTAAATCAGCACACAAATGCCATTGTCCATTGGGTTTGAGAACACCTAGAATAGGATTGTTATAAGAGCTGTGCACCTGTCAGATAATACCCCTTTCTTCCAGGTTCCTTATGATTTCTGCAAGAGCATCATATGAGGCTAAAGGAAGTCTGTATTGTTTAACAACAACAGGTGGTGCATTGGGATCTGTTTGGATTCTTGCAATGTGCAAGTCTGTAGTCCCACAGTCATAAGAATCCCTAGCAAAAATATCCTTGTACTCCATCAGGAGTTATCGCAGCTGTCGGCATTCATCATCACTGGAACAGCCATTAGCTAAAGATATTTGCTCTTCGACTATTTGCTGAAATCCTGAAAAGATTTCAGGCTGTCCTATTTCATAGGCTTCTTCCAACCTAGAGGTGAGGTCCCCTTGATTATAATTTATATTTCCCCGATGACTCTGGGTATTGGGGTATTCTTGCTGTTTGATTGGCTGATCAAATACTAGAGAGGCTTCTTTAATTTTACAGATGCCTTCCTCTGAGCTGAAGGGATAAATAGACTGAATTGTAAATAGTCCCTCTGGCATAGATGCAAAGGTTTGTTCTATTAATTGTTCTTCAGTTAAGTGTTCTGCAGGTATTAGCCCAATTACATTATTCTGGAATCCAAAAGTGTAATAACTTGATTCCAGCGCATATCCTATGGTAGTTCCCTTAGATAAGGTTATATCATGTGGGGTCATGTTATGCACAATAACATATATTGGAATAGTTCCAATATTTACCATAAGCGTATGGGTCATTGTTATACCCAGATTTTGCATTCTATGGGAGAGGCAAATTAGTGTTTCAGAAGTTTTTAATTTCTGACCTCTTTTTACCTGTAAGGGTAAGAGAAATCTGTCAGCCCTAGCAGGGATTATAACATCGTTAGATGCCTGCATATTCACAGCATTTGCTGGTTCGATTTCAGGGCTGCATTTTCATCCTGAAATACTTCAGGGTCCCCTTTTAACCTGCTCCAGAGGCAAGCATTAATCAAATCTATTTGTATTGCATATCTATGTAAAAGATCATTGCTAACGTATATTTGATTATGGGGAGTATTTAAAACTAAAAACAGGTGTTTTGCTGATTTATTACCTATAGAGATAGATAATAAACACTTAGCTGTGATGTTATAGCTTTCAGACCTGTCATCCAGGCCGTGGACACAGTGGTCTTGGGGAGAAAGATATTTAATCACCTTAGGTTCAGCTATATGCGCTAATAAACCTTTGCTTGTGTAGCTAGCTTCCTGTTTTAAGTTCAATTTTTCATATTTGGTTTTACCAAGGTCATGCACTTGCATGGGGATAAATAGATCATCCTTAACTCTCTCAATTTCTGCGAGGTATTGAGTGTGGCCTCTCCCTTTAGGGAACTTAGCATCCCCCTTGTGGAGAGATATGGTTAATACGTCGCTGTCTAAGGAAATATTTGCTATCTTTCCAGGCGAAATTTTAAAAGTATTACCATCAGAGCCACTTAAATGAGTCTGATCATCTATTTGTAGGATAGTGATTTCAGGTAAAGAGTCATTCCTGAAATGAATCTCCACAGCATCTGGCTTCTCTTCCACCACGTGACAGTTATGTCGGGTGCGAGATATACCGGATTGCTCATAATTAATAGGCCTTTTTACTTTTGACCAAATTACATTATTTATGCAATCAATTGCGGTGCTTAATCGCTTCAGGAGATCACTACCAATAATTAAACAATCAGTTGGCAGATCCACTATAATGACAGGGTGTCTTATTACCCTGTTCCCCAGTCTTAGTTTTAACCATGCAGTACAGTAGACTTTGAGAGAGTCACCCCCCAACACCTATTAGTGAACCATCAAATTCTTTTATTTTAGGTTTGTGGGGTTTTAGCTCATTTAGCTGTGTGTAGTACCTGTGGGATAAAATAGTTGCCTGAGATCTAGTATCAATTAATCCCATGATAGGGTTGGAAACTGAATCCTGGAGCTCAGCTAATACATAATATCTCCCTGCAGTTTCTACCATTTCACACATAAAATTGGCATGATTACACATCTGTGGGCTTCGCCATGTGTTACCTGAATCTGCCAAGTTACCTGATGCAGAAGAACCTTCATTCTTACCAGCCCATCCCTTTGTAATAGGATTGTTTGAGTTCCTGTGTACTGCATCTGTGGAAATAAGGTTAAGAGAATGCTGCAAAGGAAGAGATTTGTTAGAGTTTCCCGGCTGAGGTTGCTCGTCATCACAGCTAAATCATCCGTTTCCGGTCTGTAGGGAGAGAATATGATTAGTACCATTATTGACATTTATCATTTCAATTATTATATCTCTCCCCCCTCTTTAGGGTAATACTGCAGTATTTATGACTGTGCCTGTGGCCTACTGCTGGCCACTGGCTGTACCCCTAAAAAAGGATAGTGTAACAATTTAAGCCTGTATAGTTAGATTCATATCTGGTTTCCTATAAATATAATTCAATGTGTCTATACATGAAAGATTGACTCATATTAGTAAATAGTGTACATAATTGACTAACTTGTGTACTGAGTTAGCCCACTTGAATGGACAAGCTATCGTTACCAATGGACCGAATTTTTGATGTTCCAGGGTATTGATTCCTGGATTCTTGGGATCCCTCAGAATCATAGCTATTGTTCCTATTTTGACGTGGTTGTCTTTGGGGTTCAACTTGTTCAGCGTTAGTATTTTGGGGAGCACTATTTACTTGGGGTGTCTGGTTAGCCTGAGAGTATTTTCGCCACTTTTGGTATTTATTTTTACGGGGATACCAATTATTTTGTGGGCATTCATCTCTTTGGGAAAAATTATTTACCTGGGTATGCCCCCTATTTTGAGTATAGTCTCTCTGTGCTTCAGCCCGTGTTGGGGGATGAGTAGAGTTAAAACTTTGTGGGGATGGCCTGTTTTCTTGGGCCACCTTCGAATAGGTTTTCTTTTTAGACTCCAAATTGAGGAGGCTAGGTGACACCTTAGTTTCTGCCACAATTTTGGGGTTGGGCTTTGCTTTGGTTCCCTTTTAACCCCCTGTTTACCGGACTGCTGAATAGAGTATAACTTTGTACTCTCTTTGATCAGCCAGTCCAATGAGCAGTGCTCATCAAAATCTCTAGCTAAATTTACTTTGATGTGCGTGGGCAATGCTTCGAAAAATAAATTTACAAATTCTGGGCTTTCAAATATGGGGTAGTCTTTGGCCATACTGTACGCACATTTCAGTAAAGAAAGAAAATCTATAGGGCTTTGATTCACACTACATTTTAAACCGTATACAGCTATTTTCGCAGCAGTTTTAGTGTGATATTGCCCAAATTCGTTTCTGCACTGTCGTTTTGTCTCATTCCAGGACTGAATATTCAAATCCTTTAGTGAAGCAAATAATTTGTGATATTAACCTTCAAATACCCAGGGCAGAAAGACAATTTGTGACTGCTCACTTGTGACATTCATTATGGATAAAGCATTTTCAAAGACCCCTTATGTATATTAGTACTTCATAGGCTATTTGGGTAGCTAGCTCCACCCTCTGACTCACTACTAGAGATGCCCTTCCCCTCTGAAGTGTAGCAGTTCTCTGAATTTAAAACATGAGGTGACTGTCTATTTGGGAAATGTATTTCTGACCCTATAGGGATCCTTTGTTTAAATTCTTCCCTAAATTTCTTCAGTTCATTCCTGATGTATTCTTTAAGAGATTTAGAATTATCTGCATTATCCTCATTGCTAAGAGAGGGGTTTTCATTATAACGATACAAACTTTTTAAACCACTTAATTCTCTCTGGCTTTTGTGTGAGTTCCTTATGCAAATCTCTCATCTGAGTGACTAAACTTTGGTTATATTTTTGTAAGGTGGCCATGTTTTGGGCAAACTCATCAATTTTATTTTCGGCTATATTTAAATTCTCTTTGCATCTGCGTGAGGAGCGAATACTATCTTCTAGCCCCTGTATTTGCAATTCCTTTTCTATACAGAGCAGGGACATTTCATCAATAATGCATATTACCAGGGGCCAAGATTTTAGTATTAACGCATCTTGCTTCTTAGAGTTTTTGCATTTATTAATTTTGGATAATTCTTGGAACAATTCCCTTTTGTCATTCCAACTTCCATCAATAGCAATATTTTTAGCCTTAATTGCGAGTATATCCATATAACCATTTAAATCACCCGCAATATTACACCTCTTTTTAATGTGGCCTATAATGTCCATCTTAAGAACATCGCCCTGAGTGCGGGGTAATTTCGGGGAACAAATTTCAACACTGTATAGAATTAATTGATTCACTTCTATTAATAGACATATATTGGCTTAGTATTTAGTTAAATTAAAACGCCAATACAATTTTGACCAACAAGAGAAAACAATTATATTTTCAAAAATATTAATATTAATTTTGAAATATGAAAAATCAATTTATTAATTTAAAAAAAATGTTTTAATAATATTTAAAGATATTAATATTAATTTTGAAATATTTAATCACAAAAAATGAATATTATTTTTTTTAATAATTTCTATTTACTACAAATATATCATATCAATGGGATAAATATTAACAATATCTAAAGCAGTGCCTCCAAATAATATGTCAGTATATGGTTGGGTTATAATACAATAAATTTAATAATTATTCTTTAAAAGACAAATCCACAATAAAATGCATATAGAAAACCATTAAAATGAATATGAATTCCTAAATTATTTATATTAGTAAAAATGTATAGACACATTGAATTATATTTATAGGAAACCAGATATGAATCTAACTATACAGGCTTAAATTGTTACACTATTCTTTACAAAGCCAACCAAATGCACCTTTATAATTAACCTTATTCACAATAATCACATTAAAATACCACAGTGAGATACCAAGATACAAGCCACTAACATTCAGACCAGTACAATTAAACTACTTAGCCTACAGTTTATCCTATATAACTCTAATTTAAAACATTAAAAATTATATATGTTATTTGTACAAAAAAACAACTCCTATACCAATTAAGCTGAGCTGAAATAAATTCTTAATTATCCACAATTAAGACAAATTCTAAAATATATATATATATATATATATATATATATATATATATATATATATATATATATATATTTGCAAAGATAAATTACTTAGCATTAATGAATGATTCATTTTAAAATACACAGGACTATCAAACACAAGTTAAAAATACAAATTGGGCCCTTTTAAATTTACTCACTGCAATTAGACTGTAACAATAATGAATGTATTTGCTTTAAAATATCAAATGATATACTTTACCCAAATAAGCAAATCAATGTTTCATATTCCAGAGTTTCTTATGAGTCATCTATGGAGGGTTTACTCACAATGTGCACAGGTATAGACTTCAAGAATTGTTAATCTTTCTTTGTTCAAGAAAGTGTCCCCAAAAATGGCAGAGAATATGCTTGGCACCAAAGCCTATGTATTTTCTCTGCAAATGTTAATGCTTCTTTTAATCTGTCTCTGTCTACCGTGTGTATGGGTCTATATCCAAAAGAATAAAAAATCCCTCCTCCTTTTCTTTAATCATTCCCACAAGATTTTGATAGGCCCTTTGCTGCTTGTCCCTGATCCACCCTTAATGGAGCTGAGCATTGATTGGTTATTTGGATTTGCATATGTTTTAAACAGTCAATTTGTTTGACTTTCATACCAGTTTTAATCCCCTAGGGGACAGCAAACAACCAGAAATGCAGTCTTATCATCAATGCTGCTACAGTTTAATTATCTGACCTATAAAATGTTTATCCAACATATTATAATCTCTTGTATTAATAAATTATATGTTTCAGTGTCATTTTCTCTGATCATTTTAAGACTAAACGTGAAAATATTCCACTTATAATATATTAAATAGCGTTTAAAAATCACATTTTCTATGAAATGATTTAAAAGGATTATAATACCTTCATCAAGCATTTAATAACTTACTCAGTCCTCATCTTAATATCACATACATACCTTGAGGTCAGCAATCAGATGTAATTTTCATATAATTATATCTATATTGGATTACTATCCCATATAGATTCATATTTCATATCTGTATATTTGAGTGTATAAAACATATGATATTATTTAAAACACCAATTATATATGTACTTATTAGATGCCTGAAAAATAAAAAAAATAGGTTATTAAAATTGGGATTTTATATTGACTGTATTGATATTTATTAAATTCAGCATATATATCCCAATTTGTCCCGTAGATGTCTGGCATTGTATTGTATCTCAATAGGAATGCAATATATTCCATATTTCTAATAAATTTGAATGCATGGAACACCAGATGCAGGTTTGAAATGAAAGAAATAATGTTGTTATTAATTTTGAGACATTTTGAATCCTTAAGACATTCTATGCTTTCAAGGGACACATGTTTTTAAAACCATGATTTACATTTTCCGTTTATCTGGAAATGAGAATGTGGATTGTAACTCAGAGGGTTAAACATGTCTCTCTGTTAGCTAGTACAGATGTTTATCTAACACCGCAGGTACCAATTTGCATGAGCGTGAATGGTCACTTTCCCACAACTTGTCAATTGTCTCAGACTATTAGGCTCTCTTGTAAGAAATAGGAAATCTTATTACATATTTCCAAGTAGTGACCATAAGGTCTTTTGAAGTAAATTGCCTGAACTACTGACCAAATTTTTCAGAGCAAGAAGAATGGGGGTTGTTTCACCCAGCCAAGACCATCTCAAATCACATTGGATTTTTAGCTACAAAATGAAATATTAAATATCTATGAAATATCTGTTACTTACAGATACCCTAACATAATCAGTTGGTTTGTTTGGAAGTATGCATTGTGTGGGTGCTGGTTTAGGGTCCCAGGAAGGGGGAGACCTTGTCATGGTCCTGGGCTTGATCATTTGGCACCAAATGTAACTGACTTCCTCCAGTTTTGCTTTTAAACATTACTGTGAATCTGCTGGCAGGTGCCAGGTTTTCTGTGTGTTGTATTGATAATGTTTGTAATGCTTCCCTGTGGGCCTGGGTTTGATCCTTTGTCACCAATCTAAATGACTTCCCCCAGTTTTGCTTTAAAACATTACTGTAAATCTGTTGGAGAGTGCCTGGAGAGTGTGTATGTATGTGTGTATATATATATATATATATATATATATATATATATATATATATCACTCACCGCCTACTTTATTAAGTACACCTGTTCAATTGCTTGGTAACACAAATTAAAAATCAATCAGCCAATCACATAGCAGCAACTCAATGCATTTAGGCATCTAGACGTAGTGAAGACTTGCTGAAGTTCAAAGTGATCATCACAATGGGGAAAAAAGGGGATTTAAGTGACTTTGAACGTGTCATGGTTGTTAGTGCCAGACGGGCTGCTCTGAGTATTTAAAAAACTGCTGATCTACTGGGATTATTCATGCACAACTATCTCTAGGGTTTACAGAGAATGGTCCGAAAAAGACAAAATATTCAGTGAGAGATCCTTGTTGCTGTCACAGGTCAGAAAAGAATGGGCAGACTGATTTGAGATGATAGAAAGGCAACAGTAACTCAAATAACCACTTGTTAGAACCACGGTATGTAGAATACCATCTCTGAATGCACAACATGTCTAACCTTGAAGCAGATGGGCTACTGCAGTAGAAGACCACACCGGGTTCCACTTCTGTTAGCTAAAAACTGGAAACTAAGGTTACAATTCGCACAGGCTCACAAAAATTGGACAATAGAAGATTGGAAAAATGTTGCCTGATCTGGAGAGTCGAGTCTCGATTTCAGCTGCAAAATTAAGATGGTAGGGTCAGAATTTGGTGTAAACAACATGAAAGCATGGATCCACCCTGCCTTGTATCAAAAGTTCACGCTGGTGGTGGTGGTGTAATGGTGTGGGGGATATTTTCTTGGCACACTTTGGGCCCATTAGTACCAATTGAGCATTGTTTAAACACCATGGCCTACCTGAGTATTGTTGCTGACCATGTCCATCCCTTTATGACTTCAGTGTACCCATCTTCTGATGGCTACTTGCAGCAGGATAATGCACCATGTCGCAAAGCTCAAATCATCTCAAACTGGTTTCATAAACATTAGAACGAGTTCACTGTACTGCAATGTCCTCCACAGTCACCAGATCGCAATCCAATGAATCACCTTTGGGATCTGGTTGAACAGGAGATTTGCATCATGGATGTGCAGCCAACAAATCTGCAGCAACTGCGTGATGCTATCATGTCAATATGGACCAAAATGTCTGAGGAATGTTTACAATGCCTTGTTTAATATATGCCACAAAGAATTAAGGCAGTTCTGAAGACAAAAGGGGTCCAACCCAGTACTAGCAAGGTGTACCTAATAATGTGGCTGGTGAGTGTGTGTGTGTGTGTATATTATACACAAACACATACTTTTCTAAACATTTAGCATGGGCCAAACAATACAGAAATTTCACAGTTAAAATAAAATCCTGTTTACTAACAAATCACATTTGACATTTTTGGTTGCAGTTGTAGAGCTCATGTAAGAAGATTAAACCATTAGAGGCTAACACTGCAATGTATAAAACTTAAAATAAAAAGGGTTCAGGAGATTACCATGTGTGGGAAGCTTTGACTATGTTGGAGTTGGTGATCAGTCTATTCTGCAGAGGCATGCCATCCTGTCTGGCTTAAAGTTGTGTGTAAGAGTTATCAAATTCCAGTATGACAGTAATCTTAAACACACATTGATACTGTGCCAGGTGTATCTGAAGTTCAAGGAACAGCAATGAATGCTAAGTTGCATAGCATTCCTTCCACAATCACTAAGCTCTATATACACTGTGTGATTCTGAAAATGAGTGCTGGAATAATAGAGATTTTTAAATTATCCACAAACTAGTAGTAACAATGCAAGACAGATGATTGGCATACTTAATAATGAGATTTTCTTTTCAGCATTTACTAACATATTGTTCTACTTTTATTAGTGGAAATTATATATTTTTGTTTGAGTAATACTGTGTAATGTCAAACAAATGAGGTTTTCAGAAATCCTGAAAAAAAGATTGTGGTTGCAGACTTTTGTATCATTCTAGACAGACAGATAGATACCTATACAAAAAATCCTCTTATGCCTTCAATGGTTCTGTATAGAGACAGAAATTACTGAAATTAAATACCCATTCAAACTATGTAATTTCTTAATGAACTTCCCTTAAGTGAAATGTGTGTGGTTATTTATATCATGCCAGCAAGTAAATAAAATTCTAGTATTAATTTATACTATTAATTTCTAACATTAATATGTTTTGTAATTCTGCCAAAAACAGGATATAAAAATAATTACTACTGTTAACACCAGTATATTCCATTTTATGTTTATATCCAAAATAGACTTGTTATGAGTCTTTAAATGGCCAGGCCAATCTGTAATAAACTATTTTTACTGTACTACCATATAACTGTGTCATTCGCACTATTCTCACTTTATAAAATCAGACCTCAAATCATCTTACTGCCTACCAGCCCACTTATATTCTTACATGGCCTTCTGATTTCTTAACTTTTTGTGTGCTCGTCTAATGCTTTCTTGCCTTATGTTATCTATACACACACATTCTCCAGGCCGCTGCAGATACGGAAGTTCCAACATCACCGGAGAGCAGAGGTGGACTGAACCAAGCAGCATGTAGGTCACAGGGGTGTTTGCTGTGTAGAAACGGCCGGTGCAGCCGTATATGCAATTGTAAAAAATGGTTGTACAGCAGCACTTAGGTAAAGGAGTAAAGGAGTAAAAAAAGGGCTAACATTGGTAAAATAAAAATTTGCCTTTATTTAAACATAGATAAAAAATAGTACACGGCTCACAAACTTCCTGACTGTGTTATCTATACTATAATCGTGTTTGTAATGTGTCCATCGCCTTTGCCAGTTGTGCACGTATCCTCAAAGGAATGTTGGCTGCACGAGGCAGCCAAAAGAATGTTGGCTGCTCGCACAGCCAAAAGAATCCACCTGGATGCAGCGAAGCTGCATCCAGGTGGATTCTGAAAATGGCAGGGTGGTAAAAGAATCCACCACTCTTCCATTTACGGAATTAACCTGGATGCAGCATAGGCAATCCCGAAGCCTTAAAAAAAAAGAACACACAACCGCCCGTACAAAATAACTAAAAAACACGTAACCGCCCGCACGAAGTATAACAAAAAAACCTAACCTCCCGCACAAAGTATTAACAAACACCCAACCCCCACAAGGCAAAACAAACTGCAAGATTACGAGTTTTTGTCGGTAAGGCTTGCGGGTCTAAAGCTCCTTTTTTCCCCACCGCTCCCTTAAGCCAACGCTGGTATTACAGGTTTTTTTTAAATCTGGCGTTAGCCGCAAAAAGGTGAGCGTAGAGCTCACCTTTTTGTGGCAGAAGTCTTCGGATGAAGACTTCTGCCGTATGGAGGACCACTTGTGCCCAGCTGGGTGAAGACGGCTCAAGGTAGGGTGATCTCCAGGGGGTTAGTGTTAGATTTTTTTATGGGGGGATTGGGCAGGTTTTAGAGTAGGGGTATGTGGGTGGTGGATTTTAATGTTGGGGGGTATTGTATTTTCTTTTACAGGTAAAAGAACTGATTACTTTGGGGCAATGCCCCGCAAAAGGCCCTTTTAAGGGCTATTTGTAATTTAGTATAGGGTAGGAAAATTTTATTATTTTGGGGGGCTTTTATATTTTTTTAGGGGGATTAGATTAGGTGTAATTAGTTTAAAATTCTTGTAAAAAAATGTTTATTTTCTGCAATTTAGTGGGTTTTTTTTCGTAATTTAGTTTATTGAATTTAATTGTAATTAATTGTAGGTAGTTTAGGTAATTAGTTTAATGATAGTGTAGTGTTAGGTGTAATTGTAACTTAGGTTAGGATTTATTTTACAGGTAATTTTGTACTTATTTTAGCTATGTAGTTATTAAATAGTTAAAACTATTGTACCTAGTTAAAATAAATACAAAGTTGCCTGTAAAATAAATATAAATCCTAAGCTAGCTACAATGTAACTATTAGTTATATTGTAGCTATCTTAGAGTTTATTTTATCAGTAAGTATTTAGTTTTAAATAGGATTAATTTGTTTAATTATGTAAAATTTATTTCGTTTAATTTAAATAATATTTAAGTTAGGGGGGTTAGGGTTAGGTTTAGACTTAGGCTTAGGGGTTAATACCTTTAATATAGTAGCAGCGACGTTGGGGTGGCAGATTAGGGGTTAATAAATGTAAGTAGGTGTTGGCGATGTTAGGGCAGGCAGATTAGGGGTTAATAAAATTTAACTAGTGTTTGCGAGGTGGGAGTGTGGAGGTTTAGGGGTTAATACATTTATTAAAGTGGTGGCGATGTCTGGTCGGCAGATTAGGGGTTAAATATTTTTATTATAGTGTGGGGGGGGGCTCGGTTTAGGGGTTAATAGGTAGTTTATGGGTGTTAGTGTACTTTGTAACACTTTAGTTAAGAGTTTTATGTTCCGGCATTAGCCCATAAAACTCTTAACTACTGACTTTTAAATGCGGTAGAAGTCTTGACAGGAGAGGGTCTACCGCTCACTTCTTCAAAGACTCGTAATACCCGCGTTAGGCAAATCCCATTAAAATATAGGATACGCAATTGACGTAAGGGGATTTGCGGTAGCCTCGAGTCGCGGAAGAAAAGTGAGCGTTAGACCCTTTCCTGCCTGACTAGTAATACCAGCGGGCGTTAAAAAGAAGCGTTGGGACCTCTCAACTCTGCTTTTTAAGGCTAACACCAAACTCGTAATGTAGACGACTGTATTTAACCCCTAATAAAATAATTAAAATATTAACCCCTAAACCGCCGACCCCCCACATTGCAATAAACCTAATTAATATATTAACCCCTAAACCGTCAACCCCCACATCGCAATAAACCTAATTCATATATTAACACCTATACCGCAAAACCCCCACATCGCAATAAACCTATTTAAACTATTTAAACCGCCAACTCCTCACATTGCAAGAAACCTAATTAATATATTAACCCCCATACCGCCAATGCCCCCACAGCGCAAATAACTAATTTAATTACTAAGTCCCCTACCTAACACCCCCTAAATAAACCCCATTTACTACTAAATTACAATTAAAATTAAAAAATTCTAACATTAAATTACAAAAAATAAAAAAAGTCTAACATTACAGAAACAAATACCTAATCCCTATGGAAAAAAGCCCCACAAAATAAAAACCCTCTTATCTAAACTACCAATAGCCATTAAAAGGGCCTTTTATAGGGCATTGCCCTAAGTTAAACAGCTATTTTACATTTAAAAATTACTAAATCCCCCTAACACTAAAAACCCTCCACCCACCAAACTGCCCCCAAAATAAAAAAAAACCTAACACTAAAAAAACCTAAACTACCCATTGCCCCTAAAAGGGCATTCAGTTATTTTACTGCCCTAATCAGCTCCTTTTAAAGCCCATTAAATACCATATCTTAAAAAAAACTAAGCCCCAAATAGGTATTCACCGTTCCTGTAGTCCGGCGGAGAAGGTCTTCTTCCAGGTGGCTCCATCATCTTCTATCTTCATCCGGAGCAAAGGCAGCGCGGAGCGGAGCGGAGGTGCAGAGCTGGCTTCCCCAATGCACGGATCCTCAGCGGCGGTACTCAATGGCGGCGGTACTCTGCGGCGTGGAGGCTCCTATTCATGCGATCGTCCATCGCACACTGAAGTTAGAATGCAAGGAAACCCATATTTATTAGGGTACCTTGCATTTCTATTGACTGATTTGAACAGCCAATAGGATTTCAGTAACTCTGATCCTATTGGCTGATTTAAAAATTTCAGCCAATAGGAATGCAAGGTACCCCAAATTGAATGCGGTACCTTGCATTTAATTTTCAGTGTTCAACGGACATCGGATCGAAAGTAGCCTCCGCTGCCGAGGACCGACTCCATTGAGGACCGCTGCTGAAGATACACGCATCAGGGAAGACCGCTCCGCACCTCTGCTCTGCGCCGCCTTCTTTCTGGATGAAGATAGAAGATGATGGATCCGCCTGGAAGAAGACCTTCTCCTCTTGACTTCAGGAACAGTGAATACCTATTTGGGGCTTAGTTTAAGGCTTTTTTATTTTAATTCTGGGGTGTTTTTTTTTTAGATTAGGATTTTTTGGGGCTTGAAAAAGAGCTGATTGCCCTTTTAAAGGCAATGCCCAAACAAATGTTCCTTTAGGAGCAATGGGTAGTTTAGTTTTTTTTTAGTATTAGTTTTTTTTATTTTGGGGGGTTTGGTCGGTGGGGGATTTTACTGTTAGGGGTAATTGGTAATTTTTGTAAGTAAAACAGCTGTTTAACTTAGGGCAAAGCCCTACAAAAGGCCCTTTTAAGGGCTATTAGTAGTTTAGTATTAGATTAGGGGTTTTTATTTGGGGGGGTATTTTTATAGGGGTATTAGTTTAGGTTTAATTTTTTTATTTTGGATAGCTTTGTTTATTTTTTTCTGGAATTTAACTTTTTTTATTTTTTGTAACTTTAGCTTGGGGGTTTGTATTTTTTAAACATATACTACCCTCTGGGCAGGCTTATGCCTAGTCTTACCAATAAATGCATTGTGTGAAACATGGTAAAGATACATGGTTAGTTAAGCATCATCAGTCTTAAGGCAGATGTTACTAAACGTATCCACCTCAAAGGTTGCAGAGTTCCATCATCCTGGTCTGATCAGACTAGGATTATTGAAATGCCCTGCTCTCATGCAATTGGTTGTGTGAGAGCAGATGGTGTGGCTGTAAAATAAATTGTGTGCAATGGAAAATGCTGATGCTGAGTGGATAGGTTCACATTCAGGAACTTTGTATGTCCGGACTAATAAATAAGCCCCATGCTGTTTAAGTAATTGTGATCCTTTAAAGAATAAGAAAAAAAAAACTTTTTATTATTGTGTGTCAAGTTCAGAAGTAACATAGTAATTCAATAAAACACTGTAACTACAATTCATATTTTAAAATGTACAATAAGAAATTTGGGGGATGCAGACTGATATTTTTTTCAGGAACATATATAAATGTATGGCTATTAAACACACAAATAATTATATGCTTAATAAAAATGTCTATTGAGACAGATTTAATAAATGTGTTACCTCTTCCTAAATTAAATTTATAAGGCATAAACAAAGATCCTTCTAAATTGATAAACTGCCCCTTAATATAATCATATTACCTCTAAAGTACCTCTTTTCTTGAAGAATAGATACAATATGGCAAAACTTAAAATAAATTAAAACTTGTGCTTCTTTTGTTGTTGGTTTTTTTTATATTCCTTTGAGGATTTTCAGTACCATTATCCTTGCAACTTTAAAATTTATATTAAATAAAAATCAAAGTGTTACAGTGATGTGGGGAAATGGTAAAGATCAATAGTAATTTAAATCGACATAAAAAAACTTTTCTGATTTAAATAGAATTTAAAAAATAAATAAAATAAAACTTACTTTGTTCTCTCTAAATCCTTTGTTGGAAAGCATACAGGTACTCAGGAGCATGAACATGCCTGGAGTGCTAGATGTTGGTATTTTTGCAAGAATACTAGATTCCAGCAGTGTTTGCACAAACTGCTGCCATATAGTTGAACAGATGTGCACGCTACCTATCAAGGTATGCTCTTCAACAAATAATAGGATAAACATGAATTTATTTCTTTTTATCTATAATAAAATCAAAAAAGTCTGTATCATACCAAATTGTATAAATGTTGTTATATGTAAGCCTTAGAGGGTGGTGGGGTGCAATTATTCTATATTTCAGTACTCCCAATTCTCAATGCTGACAGGAACAATAAATGTGCAAGACAGTCCATTTTGTAATTGTCCTTCTAATGTTAAAGCGATATATGAGAGAAAGAATTGGCATTTAAGTGAGAAAATCATCAATAAATGGTATAAAATCTTGATCAACATCAGTACTACAGATGTCATCTATAAAAACGTATTATCCCTGTCTTAGAATGCTGTCCATGGTATTTGGATTTTTCGGACCAATTGAGATTAATATCTATTCTAACCTCCAATTAAATACTGAACTAAAAATGTTACAGGAATAAATATAATTATTTTTTTAGAATTATAAATGTTAATATATGTGCATGATCCAGAGAGTAGATTGATTTGTTGCAATGCGCTGGAGTTATTAAGGGTTCCTTTTATCAAGCTGCAGTCAGTTATTGAGGCCTAGCTGTGTAGGTTTGCTTATTTGAGCCTACAAATGCATGCTAAGAAGCAGCAACCTCAGAGAAGGCGGAGCTAAATATTCCTAGTCTTATTAGTCTGAGAATATTGACAAGCCCTGCAAACACAGAATTGGTTTTGAGAGAGCAGGGGGAGGGGCTGAATAAGTACTTGCTTGTGCAATGTTAAAAGCAAATACTACCTCACTTGCCTCAAAAACAATCAGAGACGTTCCGTGGCTAATAATCTTGTCCACTTGCACGTTGTTAAATGAAGACTTGTCTCATAGTCATTTATGAACAGAAACTTTTGTTAGCTTATTATCAGGGATAGGCAAGGTGTCCATACACGGACACTGGTGTCCGTGACTGACCCTTGCTGTGTCCACTACCCATTTTGTGGAGGGGAGGGAGGAGTAGGACAGATGAATAATGGTCCTCACTCTTCCTTGACCCAAGCGGTACCACGCTTAGTAGCGGGAAAGTGAGGGAAGAAGAAAGCTGCCTGCAGTCAACTAACCGTGAGTCGTAACCCGTCCCAATTGTCTGTGCAGCAGTGGGGTGCTGGTGTCTGTGTGTAGAAGACCGCTGCCTACTCTGACAAACCTTACATAACCAAGTAAGTAACCAACCATGATGATCATGCAATTAACATCAAGGTGGGTGGGTTTGGTCAGGAGTTACAGACTCTCAATATAACCAAAAAAAATAAAAGGTAATACCACAAGCAGTCTTTATATAAATGTTATTTTAAACTTGTTTCATTAGATTACTAATTTTTACTTGTGGAACTAGACTAGAGGCGTTCAACGTACAGCCCATTTTACAGCAAAGTGTCGCTCTCCTGACTTATAGAAACATAGAATATGACGGCAGATAGGAACCTTCAGCCTATCTAGTCTGTCCAATTTCTGAATACTTAGTTCCTGGCCTTATCTTATATCTAGCATAATCTTATTCCTATCCCATGCATGTTTAAACTACTTCACTGTCTCTACCACTTCTGCTGGATGGCTATTCCACCATGTATCCACTTCCCTCTCTGTAAAGAGAGTGTTTTTTGATGTTTTAAATTTGAAATGTACCTTGGTGTCCTTCACTAACGTCTGTACTTTGGAAAATGTCCGCCACAGCCGTGGTCCGTGCCTATCCCTGCTTATTATTCTTTCCTTTTTTATGTTTACACATTATAAATGTTTTAGCCCCTGTTTTTAGCCCTTGTGACCAAAATATCTGAATAGCAATTGTAATTCTCTATATCTAAAATCACTCAAGCGAAAAGGGGTTAATAGCATCTGTTTGTGAGGATTGGGTGAAGCGCTCGTATTACAAGTTGAAAGTTTGCGTGATCGCTTGAGTGCAATTGAACTTAATGCTCTTCGGGATAGCTCTGGTTAACTGTTTCAAGAAACAAAAAAGTGTCACAAAACAAATAAAAAATACATTACAAAGTACAGTAACACTCATAATAACACTATCTAATAAGAATGATCATTTTTCTTTTTTTCAATTGCACAAAAAAAGTTATAAGGGCTCAACAATATATGAGGTCTCAGTTGTAAGAAAAAAAATGCAGGCAAAGGGCTTTAACATAGAGATACATACATTGACATGTCTAAAGATGGATATGTATGTATATATATATATATATATATATATATATATATATATATATAGTTGTGTTTTGTAGGTAGTTGAGCCTAAAAAGGTAGAGGGAGGTGGAAAGCACTTGGAATGAGTCTGATGATTGCTGCTGATAGGGGTATCCCACTTCCTCTGGAGCAAGATGAAATGTTAGTAGTTTGTAGAGATGGTGTTTCTATCAGCGCTTCCAGGAGACGTTCCACGTGTGTCTGTTAGATCACAGGGTCCAGTGATCAACGTTGTGTACCTTTCTTGGTTTTACTCTTCAGGAATAACTTATGTTCCAATAAGTTAAATAAATGATTAAATGCTCAGGCAGTCTAGTATTTAGACTGGAAAGGAATTGTAGGAATACCCCTCTGATTCCACTCCGTATGATTGGACAGAGGGTGGATATAGGGGGTATTCCACTTTATTATGAGCTGTATATCCGTGTGAAAAATATGTATATAAAACCAAATAAAAAAACTTCCTTTATTTAGAAAATATTAAAACTTAATAAATGGTCAGTCCAAATGAATACGTGATGTATAACAGTAAATGTATAAAAGTTAATGTTTAAAAATGGTATAAAATATGTGTAAAAAACAGATTAAATATAAATGCAAATCAATTTAATAAATATACAACAATTAGATAATTTGATAAATATATGTGTTGCTAAAAACAATGGCGAAAACAAATGGCGAAAAAAGAGGAATGCAGATATGAACCTTTGCCCCTAGTAAAAAACCTGATCCATTTTCATTGTTTGTCGATTGCAATAAATATGTAAGAAAACTCACCCTACAACGTCACTTTAAGAAAAGCTCTAAGAATCAAAGTGAAGATACAGATATACAGATAAATCAAATGGAGACTATGAGAAGAACACAGAATAATATTAAGCTAACACAAAGTGATACACATACACTTAATATTTTAGAAGCACTAGATATAGAAATGGAGGAGGATAGACTAATCAAACACAGTGGGTTCAAACCAAAATCTGTGTTCTATCCAACCCAGTTGAAAGGCCAATATATTTCACTATTTGAAGATGTAGGGCTTAATGATTTGGAACGTATGTGCAAATCTTTTAAATTTCCGATGAAAAAATCTTACAAACAAAGAAGAACGCATTATTAAGAACATTAAGCAGAGAATTTGATCTGGTTTTTAGAGAAGCCAATGAAGGCAGTTCCATAGTAATACAGAACAGAACGAATTACATTGGAATCAGAGGGGTATTCCTACAATTCCTTTCCAGTCTAAATACTAGACTGCCTGAGCATTTAATCATTTATTTAACTTATTGGAACATAAGTTATTCCTGAAGAGTAAAACTAAGAAAGGTACACAACGTTGATCACTGGACCCTGTGATCTAACAGGCACAAGTGGAACGTCTCGTGGAAGCGATGATATAAACACCATCTCTACATATATACACACACATATACTGTATATATATATATATATATATATATATATATATATATATATATATATATATATACAGTATATGTGTGTGTATATATGTGTGTACATATGTATTTATGTATTTAAATCTGTATATATGTATTTACAGATAAATATACACATATAAACATTTAGATACATATTATTTACATATACAGAAAAATATATATAAAGTTAGGCTTTATGCATGCATTGGTGAATGAAAACTGTTTACTATTTGTAATATAAGTGCTACCCAATGAGAGCAATACAATTACTTTTAGCGGAGTAAGCGTGAGAGCTGGAGCATTAAATAGCTCACCACTTGTAATCTGGCCCTTAATTGTGAAGGCATCATAAAAATCTCAAAAAGAAAAGAAACTTTGCAAGACATAGCATCTGGGCTACATCTCACGTTTAATGTGAAATTGGTGCAGCATTATTGATTTACAGGACCTTTCATTACAGGCTCTTATATTAATTGTGTATTACTTGGGATTCAGATTTATGATTCATTTACTAATATTTGTGTTCTGATAGTTACAATAAGAATGATTATTTTTGTACACTATAATTGCTGTATCAAGTTATGGGATACACTGCAACTACTTTATCGTCTCAGGAATTCAACTAATTTTTAACATCCCAATTGTGTGGCAATAACGCTCTTACTTTTTGGGTCAAAAGATATTTGAATGGTTCATAATATAAGGCCCAAGAAGACATCATAAAATTCACCCATATCAATGACAATATGGATCACAAGTTAATGATTATGGGGTAGATTTACCATGCAGCAGATGCTGCAATCTACCCCCAAAGGTTACGGGTCACCGGAAACTTAACGGGACACTCAATCAAAATTAAACTTTCATTATTCATATGGAGCATGCCATTTTAAACAACTTTCAAATTTACTTCTATTAACTAAATGTGCATATTCTTTTTATATTTAAACTTTTTGAGTCACCTGCTCCTACTGAGCATGTGCAAGAATAAGTGTGTATGCATTTGTGAATGGCTGATGGCTGTCACATGGTACGTGTATGCATTTGTGATTGGCTGATGGCTGTCACATGGTACAGGGGGAGTGGAAAGACACATAACTTCTAAAATTGTTAGAAAGAAAATCTACTACTCATTTGAAGTTCAGACTAAGTGCTATTGAATTGTCTTGTTATCTTGCATTTGTTGATTATGCAAATCTACTGTGTTGACTGGTCCTTTAAGTTAGGAAGCAATAGTCGTAAGACTGCCGCATCCTTGACTCATCTGCCACCTCTGAGGTGGCGGACTGCAATCATCCTGATCCGATTGGGATGATTGACACCCCCTGCTAGCGGCCGATTTGCCACAAATGTGCAGGGGCGGCATTGCACAAGCAATTAACCAGAAATGCTTGTGCAATGTTAAATGCCAAATTATTGTGGTTGATTATTCGGGCCCTAAATATCAACCACAAAATGTACACATGAAGTACAACAGCCAAAGGCACTTAATAAGTGCTAGAACCTACATATCAACAGACAACACATATAGACCAACTATCTGCGTGTGCAGACCAGAAAAACAAGATGGCATAGCCCATGTCACCAACAGTAAAGGCCCTTTTTGTTGACCTAATAATAAATTGAATACATCATTATCTTCAATATGTAAATGTAAAATATGACTAAAACATATATATACAGTACATTGGTATATATAATACCAATGTATACCTATCAGTAAAGGAAAGGTGGTGCTTACCAATCGTGGGGGTCCATGCTTTCAAGCTGTGTTTTCTTCAACGTAGGCACTCAGCTATACAGTTCCGGCTGCTATTCCTGGAGCCCAGTAAGACACGCCTCCATTGCCGGCGCACACTGCAAACAAATGTGTCCAAAAGTACTTCCGGGCTTCACAGGCGACAAGCAGACAAGCAGCGATAAAATGTCCATAAAGATAAATCACAGATCACCAACCGCAGTATAAGTAAAAAGTTGGAACTTTAATTGGGGCACAAGTTAAAAACAAAAAGGAGCCTCAACTCCATAATCATGAGGTCAGGGTCACAGCGAAAAAGACCGCAGACATGTTTTGCATGGTGCTACACGCTTGCGAAACTCTATTTAAAGAGAGTTAATTAAAAATAAATCATAGATAGATGACATGGTTGGAATTGCAGTTTAATTTAAATCTAATATCATATTCATGTTTTGTGATGGTAGATTTAAAATTTATACCCTCTGTGACATAATTGTAAGTTTTGCACCGCTGCGCTTTACATTTAAAAAAAAAACAACAGTCTATTTGGTAGCCAGGTTCTGGTGTTTATAACAGGCAAATCAGAGGGTGCTACCATGTTGCCAATTGTTTTGCCCTTTTTGGCAACAAATTTACATCCTTCCGTGGCCACACTCTTAAGGAAAGAGTCTATTGCTAATATGGGTAAACTCTGTTTTAGAATATTACAGATTTTGTTGTATTCCAAACTAAATGGAGTACTAAATATTACTTTGTTCTCTAAGTTTGTGGGTCAGGGAATATAAACTTAGTAAAGAAGCACAATGGATCTTCCTATTAAGTACTAGGCACCCCCAAGGAATAAACAAAGAAAGTGATGTTAATTTGTTTATTTAAGGACATTTTGTATCTGTAATCATGATGTATACAATAGCCTCTGTACAGTATCTCCATATATCTTAGGACCTATGTATAACATACATTGTAGCCAATATAGAGGTTTACCTACAAAGTAGGGGTCCTAACATTTCTCTGTATATATATATATATATATATATATATATATATATGTGTGTGTGTGTACCTTTAATATTTCATTTAAGCAGGAAAGGGTTAACTGATTTGTTTTTAATTAACTGATGTCTCTTTAAATAGAGGCCAGGTACACAGCACTCAGACAGCAGTAATCAAGCGTGGAGCACCATGCGAAACATGTTTGCAGTCTTTTTCGCTGTGACCCTGACCTCATGCTTATGGAGTTGAGGCTTCTTTTTGTTTTTAACTTGTGCCCCAATTAAAGTTCCAACTTTTTACTTATACTGCGGTTGGTGATCTGTGATTTATCTTTATGGACATTTTATCGCTGCTTGTCTGCTTGTCGCCTGTGAAGCCCGGAAGTACTTTTGGATACATTTATACCTATCAGTACATGACAATAAAAACATGACTTTTTGTGCAAATAAACACACACTCATGGACTTATTAATCCACTATAAAAGGTAAAAAGAGCACAAATCTGCTGTTTTGTTTAGTGTATCATTTCCGGTGTTTGTTGGTCGAAAGCCATTCTTATTATTTCAGGTTGCTGTTGTAGTAAAATGGAGATCGAATTTTAAGGCAGTTATCAAGCTCTGTTGTGTTTGACTCAGAGGATTGCAACTGATTTGTTAATGAAAACAAAAGTCCATTCTCATTTTTAATATAAAAATATAAAACAGAAAATCAGAAAGAGTGGAATGGATCCCACAGATGTCTTTTTTTAATTTCCATTAGCAAATCTTCTTCTCATCTATATAGCAAAAAAGTCAGTACAAAATTAGCCTCCATATTTTATGATATTTGGCTTTAGCACTTCTTAGCTATAAATGGTTAAAACATAGGAATTGTTATAGGAACTTCTATAGATATTTTGCATGGGAGCTGTAACATAGGACATATTATGAGTAATATATAGCCTTCTAACATTTAGTGAAATAAATATAAGATGCCTAAACATTACAGTTACTTTTTCTAAAAGAAAAACTAAAGTCATATAAAAAATTAGAGAGTTTTATTTATCTATAGCCTCCAAATATTATTTGCATGGGATAAAAATGATGTTTTGTTCCCCTGGTAGTATCATGGGAAAGGATTTGTGAGTCACAATGATGTAATTAATGACATGGGTGCCAAAATGCTGTAAATGTGAATCATCTAATTATCAATTATCCATATATTGAAATAAAAATAGCCAGAGACTATCATTATGGATCATTGTATATTTAATGTGGAAATACTTGTAAACTAAAATGATTCTTGAAGCAGATGAATTTTATCCAGTAGTAAACTAGTTAAGCTACACTCAAACAGTCACACCGTTCTTTCCAGACAAAACATAGAACTAGAGTCGCATTTCCAGCTGGGGCTAGACTAGAGTTTATACAAGATATGTTACCCCTTTGTTTGCTGCTGACAAGCGTAAAGAGGCACTTTCACCGCTGATAATAATGGTTAATTTATCACATGGAGCAGTCGCTGACCTCTGGGTGTTCCAGCCTCTTCATCACCTTCACAGCTGCTCAAACTAATTGTTAAAGCCAAGTGTAAATGAAAATCAACTGGGCTAATAATGAATGAAGCCTATTACCAGAAACAGCACATTGCTTTACAAAGGTTTATCAAGAAACATTATAACCAGCCCTTGTGGTCATAGTTCCCTGTTTTATAAATTGAAAAGAGCGTATTCAATGCAAATCCGTAGAACAAGTAAATTAAAACATCAGTTTATTTACCCTACTGTTGATATACAACATATTAAAATAAGTGCATATCATTTGAGTTGAGGGATGTATTTTTATGGTTATTAAAATGTAAAGCTAGAAATTCTCTTACAAAAGTATTCAGTTTTCTTTCATCGTCAATTTTTTTTTTTTAAAAAGCATTACATTCATATATGGCCCAATTATCTAACATTCACTGGATCAGATGTAAAAAAAAACACTCACATTGGCTGCCCTGGGAGAATTTCCTTAAAAATGTCTGTCTCAGCAATTTGCAAGATGCCCCTTATAAAAGGTAATGAAGCTCACTAAAAAGGGAAACTTAGCTGGGGAGAGTGAAGTTAGCAGGGAGCAGGGGTCCCACTGTAGCCAATACAACCCACCTTCTTTTCAGCTTATAGTATATGTGTATTTCTGTGTATGTGTTTTGCATATTTAACATAACCTTTAAGTTTATAAGGAAAACAGATCTATAAAATATTTAGAGAATACTTTAGACATAGTAGAGAACTTTCAGCTATGCCCATGGAATGCCCTTGTTCAGCCCACTAGTTGAAGCGGGAAATTCATTTTACAATAAGAAAAGCAATATGCTTTGAACTTTGAATAACTGATTTTCACACTTGTTTTTTTTGCAGTGTAATTAATTATGATTTCTACTATGTGCATTAAATTGGTTCCAATCTAATAACAATGTATTAATATATTAATATTTACATTAAAAAAAAATGCAGAATAATTTTTTTACAAATGTATCTGTGGCTTAGCATTACAATTGTTTGCTGTGTTATTTCAACATCTCATTTATTTATTTCATAACATTTTTAAATTATGATTTTTTTTAGCCCTATTGTAATGTATACATCTCCTTCCACACCCCTTTGTGAGACACACTGTTCACAAGGTAAAAACTGCCTTTAAATATTTCCACCAGGAGCTTGACAGTTCTGGGGAGATGTCTTAGAAGATATCTTACAGAATCTTGCAAGCCCAGGAGAAAAAAATAGAAAAACATGCATTGAGATATATATATATATACATATATATATATATATATATATATATATATATATATATATATATATATATATATATTTCTAACTTATTTTCACTGCTACAATACATATATGCAAATTGGATAACCTTTAAACCTTTCTGATGTTTATTAAGACCAAGGCCCTGATGATCATAAATGTACAACCATGAAGATAAATCACATAAAAGCGTTGGGATTTATTTATGACCTTATATTGAAATATAGGAGTCTCTTCAAATAGATAACTCTTCATAGTTAAACACCTCCCAAGGTAAAATTTGTGTTTCTATTTTTTTTTTGAGGGACCTCATCATACAAATGAGACTTCTTAGATCATCTCATCTGAGCAGAGAGCTATAGATCATCAAACCCCAAGTGAGGGAAAGTTGTATTAATTTGTTAAAAAAATCAACACAAAAGGAAGTATTAGATGCCTTTAGTGTTATTTGGTCCCCAAGATTCCCAATAGAGTTTAGTGGTAGTATAAAATCCACCCGAATTCCCTTCTTTATCTAGCATACTATATCCCACATACAGGGCATAGCCCATCACTGTGGTATTTTCCATCATTATATAAAAAAAAAATATTTATTTGTTATTCAAGCTTTTGGCTAACATAGGGCCAGATTACAAGTGGCGCACTAACAGATATTGTGGTTGTGCGCATCGGGTGTAGCGCTCCTATTACAAGTTGAAAGTAAATGTGATTGCTTGAGTGCAATTGAAATTAACGCTAGTCAGGGTAGCGCATCCTCAGAGCTCAGGTTAACTTTTTTGCAAAACAAAACACATAAAAAATTCATTACAAAGTACAGTTACACTCATAAGACTATCTGATAAAACATATTTAAAAAAATTGCACAAAAAAGTTAAAAGGATATAAGATATATAAGGTCTCAGTTGTTAAAAAAAGGACTGTAAAGGATTTTTAACATAGAGAAACATACATACACGTCTAAATATGTATATGTATGTATATGTTTATATGTGTGTACATATGTATTTATGCATTTATTTGTATTTACAGACATATATACAGATATAAACCCATACATACATATGTATACATAAAAAGACATTTAAGTGCAATATTGATATTTAATAAAGTCTTCAACTGTTTATTTACTGTAACTATTTCACATTCCAATGTTCTTTTACATAGCAGAATATTTTCAAAGTATTTTTAAATATATATATATATATATTTCTATATATACTGTATATCTATATATAATCATATATATATAAATACTGTGTGTATATAATGGTGTAAAAAACATCAGATATATATAGATATGTTTTTTTCTGAATAAATAGGACATATCCTGCTATGTGAAGAACATTGGAATGTGAAATATTAATATTTTCATGTCGTTAGAGCACTTGAGGATATGCGATTGGGATTGTGCACCAGTAGGGTGTTTTTTCCACTTGTTTTGCTCCATTGACTTCTAGGGGGGGATACGTTATATTCAAAATTAGGCTTTTTGCATGCATCGGGTTAGAGCGTAAGCAAAAACGTTTTACTTTCAACTTGTACTACGAGCGCTACCCATTGCACGCAAAAAGCTTACATCGAGCAGAGTAAGCGCCACGAGCAATAGCGCAAAATTCCGCTCCACTTGTAATCTGGCCCATAGAAAATAAATGGACAGGTTAGCTCTGATTCAAACAAATAACTTAATAATTTTAAAATGCTGTCAATAAAATAATTTACTAATGTAAGCAAAACATATCACCTTTATCTGCAGCTTGAATATGGGAATGTATAGTTGTACTAATCTAGAGTGCTGACATATATTTTGTATTTGAATCTTATATCAAATACATGAAAAACTTTCTATAAAAAAGGCCACCAAATCATTAGGAAGTGCAAACCTGGTGCCATCAATGGATTGATAATAACTAGTAAAGAACTTTTATCAAAGTCTTTATTTTTCTCTTTCTGCTCTATTCTCTCTCAGCCCACGGTGGTCACAATTCCTTTAACAATATTTATAATGAAGGATCAATGTTGCAGATGTCAACCTTCATTATCTCAAAAGACTCTTCCTGCCCAGAAGTTCCCCCAGGCTGACTGTAAATGTACCTGATTCCCAATTCTCAAACATAGAAAGTGCAGAGAGCTTGAAAGCAGAGCTGACTAATAAAGTTTGCATATCCCTAAGAACAAGAGCACACAATGAAGAAGAAAAGGAATGGAAAGATTAAACAAAAACAGTATAGATAGCTGGCATAATATTAAAATTTAAACATTCTAGAAGTTACACTTCACTCTTTAATTTACAATCTCATACAGCATTATGATAACATACATTTGTTCTGCTATTGCAAATGAAACTTATTATTATGAAAATGTATTAAAGCAATTAGGTAACCAAAAACTGTAGTGTAAGATCACACTACTAAGCTTTATTTGTCATGAGTTGAGGGCAATAAGTGATTAGGAAGTAGCACTGTTCTATATTGATTTGACATTTTTTATTTTATTCTTAAAGGGACCAAGAACCAAAAAAAAAATAAAAAAATCATGAATTACACAAAGCATGCAATTTTAAGCAACTTTCCATTTTACTTCTACTATAAAATTTGCTTCGATCTTTTAGTATCATTTGCTGAAGGAGCAGAATTGCTGGAGCCGGGAGCAGTATTACAGAGAGCTGCTGAACACATCTAGTGAGCCAATTACAAGAAACTAATGTGTGCAGGTACCAATCACCAGTTAGAACCCAGTAAGCTATGTACATATTCTTTATCAACAATGGATACTAAGAGAACAAAGTACATTTGAAATAAAAAGCTATCACAGAGATTAAGAGTTTTGCGGTAACAGGGGTGCGTTGCTAACGAGCCTTTTTTTGAACGCTCCCTTAAGACAATGCTGGTATTACAGGGTTTTTTAAACCCGGCGTTAGCTGCAAAAAGGCGATCGTAGAGCAAAATTTAGCTCCACATCTCACCTCAATAGCAGCGTTGCTTACGGTAGCGGTAAGCTGGCTAAACGTGCTTGTGCACGATTTCCCCATAGGAAACAATGGGGCTGAGCCGGCTAAAAAAATAACCTAACACCTGCAAAAAAGCAGCGTTCAGATCCTAACGCAGCCCCATTAATTCCTATGGGGAAAGGAATTTTACGTCTACACCTAACACCCTAACATGAACCCGAGTCTAAACACCCCTAATCTTACACTTATTAACCCCTAATCTGCCGTCCCCGACATCGTCACCACCTACATTATAATTATTAACCCCTACTCTGCCGCTCCGGACACCGCCGCCACCTACATTATCCATATGAACCCCTAATCTGCTGCCCCCAACATCGCCAAACCCTACATTATATTTATTAACCCCTAATCTGCCCCCCCCAACATCGCCGCAACCTACCTACACTTATTAACCCCTAATCTGCCCCCACCAACGTCGCCACCACTGTAATAAAGTAATTAACCCCTAAACCTAAGTCTAACCCTAACCCTAACACCCCCCCTAATTTAAATATAATTTAAATAAATCTAAATAAAATAACTACAATTAAATAAATTATTCCTATTTAAAACTAAATACTTAGCTATAAAATAAACCCTAAGATAGCTACAATATAACTAATAGTTACATTGTAGCTATCTTAGGGTTTATTTTTATTTTACAGGCAACTTTGTATTTATTTTATCTAGGTAGAATAGTTATTAAATAGTTATTAACTATTTAATAACTTCCTAGTTCAAAAACAGAATTTATGTTTACCTGATAAATTACTTTCTCCAACGGTGTGTCCGGTCCACGGCGTCATCCTTACTTGTGGGATATTCTCTTCCCCAACAGGAAATGGCAAAGAGCCCAGCAAAGCTGGTCACATGATCCCTCCTAGGCTCCGCCTACCCCAGTCATTCGACCGACGTTAAGGAGGAATATTTGCATAGGAGAAACCATATGGTACCGTGGTGACTGTAGTTAAAGAAAATAAAATATCAGACCTGATTAAAAAAACCAGGGCGGGCCGTGGACCGGACACACCGTTGGAGAAAGTAATTTATCAGGTAAACATAAATTCTGTTTTCTCCAACATAGGTGTGTCCGGTCCACGGCGTCATCCTTACTTGTGGGAACCAATACCAAAGCTTTAGGACACGGATGAAGGGAGGGAGCAAATCAGGTCACCTAAATGGAAGGCACCACGGCTTGCAAAACCTTTCTCCCAAAAATAGCCTCAGAAGAAGCAAAAGTATCAAACTTGTAAAATTTGGTAAAAGTGTGCAGTGAAGACCAAGTCGCTGCCCTACATATCTGATCAACAGAAGCCTCGTTCTTGAAGGCCCATGTGGAAGCCACAGCCCTAGTGGAATGAGCTGTGATTCTTTCGGGAGGCTGCCGTCCTGCAGTCTCGTAAGCCAATCTGATGATGCTTTTAATCCAAAAGGAGAGAGAGGTAGAAGTTGCTTTTTGACCTCTCCTTTTACCGGAGTAAACAACAAACAAGGAAGATGTTTGTCTAAAATCCTTTGTAGCATCTAAATAGAATTTTAGAGCGCGAACAACATCCAAATTGTGCAACAAACGTTCCTTCTTTGAAACTGGTTTCGGACACAGAGAAGGTACGATAATCTCCTGGTTAATGTTTTTGTTAGAAACAACTTTTGGAAGAAAACCAGGTTTAGTACGTAAAACCACCTTATCTGCATGGAACACCAGATAAGGAGGAGAACACTGCAGAGCAGATAATTCTGAAACTCTTCTAGCAGAAGAAATTGCAACTAAAAACAAAACTTTCCAAGATAATAACTTAATATCAACGGAATGTAAGGGTTCAAACGGAACCCCCTGAAGAACTGAAAGAACTAAATTGAGACTCCAAGGAGGAGTCAAAGGTTTGTAAACAGGCTTAATTCTAACCAGAGCCTGAACAAAAGCTTGAACATCTGGCACAGCTGCCAGCTTTTTGTGAAGTAACACAGACAAGGCAGAAATCTGTCCCTTCAGGGAACTTGCAGATAATCCTTTTTCTAATCCGTCTTGAAGGAAGGATAAAATCTTAGGAATCTTAACCTTGTCCCAAGGGAATCCTTTAGATTCACACCAACAGATATATTTTTTCCAAATCTTGTGGTAAATCTTTCTAGTTACAGGCTTTCTGGCCTGAACAAGAGTATCAATAACAGAATCTGAGAATCCTCGCTTCGATAGAATCAAGCGTTCAATCTCCAAGCAGTCAGCTGGAGTGAAACCAGATTCGGATGTTCGAACGGACCCTGAACAAGAAGGTCTCGTCTCAAAGGTAGCTTCCAAGGTGGAGCCGATGACATATTCACCAGATCTGCATACCAAGTCCTGCGTGGCCACGCAGGAGCTATCAAGATCACCGACGCCCTCTCCTGATTGATCCTGGCTACCAGCCTGGGGATGAGAGGAAACGGCGGGAACACATAAGCTAGTTTGAAGGTCCAAGGTGCTACTAGTGCATCCACTAGAGCCGCCTTGGGATCCCTGGATCTGGACCCGTAGCAAGGAACTTTGCAGTTCTGACGAGAGGCCATTAGATCCATGTCTGGAATGCCCCACCGCTGGGTGACTTGGGCAAAGATTTCCGGATGGAGTTCCCACTCCCCCGGATGCAATGTCTGACGACTCAGAAAATCCGCTTCCCAATTTTCCACTCCTGGGATGTGGATAGCAGACAGGTGGCAGGAGTGAGACTCCGCCCATAGAATGATTTTGGTCACTTCTTCCATCGCTAGGGAACTCCTTGTTCCCCCCTGATGGTTGATGTACGCAACAGTCGTCATGTTGTCTGATTGAAACCGTATGAACTTGGTCCTCGCTAGCTGAGGCCAAGCCTTGAGAGCATTGAATATCGCTCTCAGCTCCAGAATATTTATCGGTAGAAGAGATTCTTCCCGAGACCAAAGACCCTGAGCTTTCAGGGATCCCCAGACCGCGCCCCAGCCCATCAGACTGGCGTCGGTCGTGACAATGACCCACTCTGGTCTGCGGAACGTCATCCCTTGTGACAGATTGTCCAGGGACAGCCACCAACGGAGTGAGTCTCTGGTCCTCTGATTTACTTGTATCTTCGGAGACAAGTCTGTATAGTCCCCATTCCACTGACTGAGCATGCACAGTTGTAATGGTCTTAGATGAATGCGCGCAAAAGGAACTATGTCCATTGCCGCTACCATCAACCCGATCACTTCCATGCACTGAGCTATGGAAGGAAGAGGAACGGAATGAAGTATCCGACAAGAGTCTAGAAGTTTTGTTTTTCTGGCCTCTGTTAGAAAGATCCTCATTTCTAAGGAGTCTATAATTGTTCCCAAGAAGGGAACCCTTGTTGACGGGGATAGAGAACTCTTTTCCACGTTCACTTTCCAGCCGTGAGATCTGAGAAAGGCCAGGACGATGTCCGTGTGAGCCTTTGCTTGAGGAAGGGACGACGCTTGAATCAGAATGTCGTCCAGGTAAGGTACTACTGCAATGCCCCTTGGTCTTAGCACCGCTAGAAGGGACCCTAGTACCTTTGTGAAAATCCTTGGAGCAGTGGCTAATCCGAAAGGAAGCGCCACGAACTGGTAATGTTTGTCCAGGAATGCGAACCTTAGGAACCGATGATGTTCCTTGTGGATAGGAATATGTAGATACGCATCCTTTAAATCCACCGTGGTCATGAATTGACCTTCCTGGATGGAAGGAAGAATAGTTCGAATGGTTTCCATCTTGAACGATGGAACCTTGAGAAACTTGTTTAAGATCTTGAGATCTAAGATTGGTCTGAACGTTCCCTCTTTTTTGGGAACTATGAACAGATTGGAGTAGAACCCTATCCCTTGTTCTCTTAGTGGAACAGGATGAATCACTCCCATTTTTAACAGGTCTTCTACACAATGTAAGAACGCCTGTCTTTTTATGTGGTCTGAAGACAACTGAGACCTGTGGAACCTCCCCCTTGGGGGAAGTCCCTTGAATTCCAGAAGATAACCCTGGGAGACTATTTCTAGCGCCCAAGGATCCAGAACATCTCTTGCCCAAGCCTGAGCGAAGAGAGAGAGTCTGCCCCCCACCAGATCCGGTCCCGGATCGGGGGCCAATATTTCATGCTGTCTTGGTAGCAGTGGCAGGTTTCTTGGCCTGCTTTCCCTTATTCCAGCCTTGCATTGGTCTCCAAGCTGGCTTGGCTTGAGAAGTATTACCCTCTTGCTTAGAGGACGTAGCACTTTGGGCTTCCGTTTTTACGAAAGGGACGAAAATTAGGTCTATTTTTCGCCTTGAAAGGCCGATCCTGAGGAAGGGCGTGGCCCTTACCCCCAGTGATATCAGAGATAATCTCTTTCAAGTCAGGGCCAAACAGCGTTTTCCCCTTGAAAGGAATGTTTAGTAGCTTGTTCTTGGAAGACGCATCAGCCGACCAAGATTTCAACCAAAGCGCTCTGCGCGCCACAATAGCAAACCCAGAATTCTTAGCCGCTAACCTAGCCAATTGCAAAGTGGCGTCTAGGGTGAAAGAATTAGCCAATTTGAGAGCATTGATTCTGTCCATAATCTCCTCATAAGGAGGAGAATCACTATCGAGCGCCTTTATCAGCTCATCAAACCAGAAACATGCGGCTGTAGTGACAGGGACAATGCATGAAATTGGTTGTAGAAGGTAACCCTGCTGAACAAACATCTTTTTAAGCAAACCTTCTAATTTTTTATCCATAGGATCTTTGAAAGCACAACTATCCTCTATGGGTATAGTGGTGCGTTTGTTTAAAGTAGAAACCGCTCCCTCGACCTTGGGGACTGTCTGCCATAAGTCCTTTCTGGGGTCGACCATAGGAAACAATTTTTTAAATATGGGGGGAGGGACGAAAGGAATACCGGGCCTTTCCCATTCTTTATTAACAATGTCCGCCACCCGCTTGGGTATAGGAAAAGCTTCTGGGAGCCCCGGCACCTCTAGGAACTTGTCCATTTTACATAGTTTCTCTGGGATGACCAACTTTTCACAATCATCCAGAGTGGATAATACCTCCTTAAGCAGAATGCGGAGATGTTCCAACTTAAATTTAAATGCAATTACATCAGGTTCAGCCTGTTGAGAAATGTTCCCTGAATCAGTAATTTCTCCCTCAGACAAAACCTCCCTGGCCCCCTCAGATTGGGTTAGGGGCCCTTCAGAGATATTAATATCAGCGTTGTCATGCTCTTCAGTAACTAAAACAGAGCAGCCACGCTTACGCTGACAAGGGTTCATTTTGGCTAAAATGTTTTTGACAGAATTATCCATTACAGCCGTTAATTGTTGCATAGTAAGGAGTATTGGCGCGCTAGATGTACTAGGGGCCACCTGAGTGGGCAAGACTCGTGTAGACGAAGGAGGGAATGATGCAGTACCATGCTTACTCCCCTCACTTGAGGAATCATCTTGGGCATCATTGTCATTATCACATAAATCACATTTATTTAAATGAACAGGAATTCTGGCTTCCCCACATTCAGAACACAGTCTATCTGGTAGTTCAGACATGTTAAACAGGCATAAACTTGATAATAAAGTACAAAAAACGTTTTAAAATAAAACCGTTACTGTCACTTTAAATTTTAAACTGAACACACTTTATTACTGCAATTGCGAAAAAACATGAAGTAATTGTACAAAATTCACCAAATTTTCACCACAGTGTCTTAAAGCCTTAAAAGTATTGCACACCAAATTTGGAAGCTTTAACCCTTAAAATAACGGAACCGGAGCCGTTTTAACACTTTAACCCCTTTACAGTCCCTGGTATCTGCTTTGCTGAGACCCAACCAAACCCAAAGGGGAATACGATACCAAATGACGCCTTCAGAAAGTCTTTTCTAAGTATCAGAGCTCCTCTCACATGCGACTGCATGCCATGCTTCTCAAAAACAAGTGCGCCACACCGGCGCGAAAATGAGGCTCTGCTTATGCTTTGGGAAAGCCCCTAAGAAATAAGGTGTCTAATACAGTGCCTGCCGATATTATAATATCAATATACCCAGATAAAATGATTCCTCAAGGCTAAATATGTGTTAATAATGAATCGATTTAGCCCAGAAAAGTCTACAGTCTTAATAAGCCCTTGTGAAGCCCTTATTTACCATCGTAATAAACATGGCTTACCGGATCCCATAGGGAAAATGACAGCTTCCAGCATTACATCGTCTTGTTAGAATGTGTCATACCTCAAGCAGCAAGAGACTGCTCACTGTTCCCCCAACTGAAGTTAATTGCTCTCAACAGTCCTGTGTGGAACAGCCATGGATTTTAGTTACGGTTGCTAAAATCATTTTCCTCATACAAACAGAAATCTTCATCTCTTTTCTGTTTCTGAGTAAATAGTACATACCAGCACTATTTCAAAATAACAAACTCTTGATTGAATAATAAAAACTACAGTTAAACACTAAAAAACTCTAAGCCATCTCCGTGGAGATGTTGCCTGTACAACGGCAAAGAGAATGACTGGGGTAGGCGGAGCCTAGGAGGGATCATGTGACCAGCTTTGCTGGGCTCTTTGCCATTTCCTGTTGGGGAAGAGAATATCCCACAAGTAAGGATGACGCCGTGGACCGGACACACCTATGTTGGAGAAATAAGTACAAATTTACCTGTAAAATAAACCCTAACCTAAGTTACAATTACACCTAACACTACACTACAATTAAATTAATTACATAAACTAACCACAATTAACTACAATTAAATTAAATTAAATAAACTAAAGTATGAAAAACAACAAACACTAAATTACAGAAAATAAAAAAATAATTACAATTTTTTAAAACTAATTACACCTAATCTAATCCCCCTAATAAAATAAAAAAGACCCCCAAAATAATAAAATTCCCTACCCTATACTAAATTACAAATAGTCCTTAAGTAACCTAAGTCTAACCCTAAGTCTAACCCCCCCTAACTTAAATATAATTTAAATAAAACTAAATAAAATTACTACAATTAAATAAATTAATCCTATTTAAAACTAAATACTTACCTATAAAATAAACCCTAAGCTAGCTACAATATAACTAATAGTTACATTGCAGCTAGCTTAGGGTTTATATTTATTTTACAGGCAACTTTGTATTTATTTTAACTAGGTAGAATAGTTATTAAATAGTTATTAACTATTTAAGAGCTACCTAGTTAAAATAAGTACAAATTTACCTATAAAATAAACCCTAACCTAAATTACAATTACACCTATTTTATTTACTTATTTTAACTAGGTAGCTATTAAATAACTATTTAATAATCATTAGGGGTTAATAGGTAGTTTATGGGTGTTAGTGTACTTTGTAGCACTTTAGTTAAGAGTTTTATGTTATGGCGTTAACCCATAAAACTCCTACCGCTTTTAAATGCGGTAGGAGTCTTGACAGGAGAGGGTCTACCGCTCACTTCTTCCAAGACCGGCGTTAGGCAAGTCCCATTAAAAAGATAGAATATGCAATTGACGTAAGGGGATTTGCGGTAAACTCGAGTCGCGGAAGAAAAGTGAGCGGTAGTCCCTCTCCTGCCAGACTCGTAATACCAGCGGGTGTTAAAAAGCAGCGTTGGGACCTCTCAACGCTGCTTTTTAAGGCTAACGCAAGACTCATAATCTCGCCGTATATGAGGGGTATACAAGAGCAACAACTGCAGATCTTAAAAATTTCCTTTGCATGTAACACGTTTATGTAAAGCTGTGAACTTTAAATTGCACACACTGACTTATATGGGCAGCTCCCATATATCTGTGCTGTATAGTGAAACACCTAACCCAACATTATTAAAACTATTGTGGTTTTATTCTTGTTGAAAGTCTCAGTTTAAATTTAAACATTTTCAAAAGCCCATTTTAGGTGATTAACATAAAATAGAAACAGCCTGTCAAATGATGACAGTGGCAGATGATGACAGACCGACGATAATGACAGATAGATGATGATGATGACAGATTAAATCATTTGTTACATATTTTAACACATAAGAAAATAATTTTTAAGTAATTGCATGTTCCAATCTTTAGGATTTTAGATGCCTTATACATTTTTGTATAATGTAGTTTGAGGTGTAAATAACTGTATTTAAAGGGACAGTTTACTCCAGAAGTTTTATTTTTTTAAAAGATAGATAATTCCTTTATTACCCATACCCCAGCTTTGCATAACCAAAACAGTTATAGTTATAGATGAAGATAAGCAGACCATTGCCGGGATGAAGATAGAAAAATGCCATCGGGACTTATATAGAGTGTTCAACATCTTTAGGGTGTTAGGATTTTTTTTTGGGTGGGTTTCTTTATAGATCAGTTTTTTTATTTTTTTATTTTATTTTGGGCAGCAAAGGATCTAAATGCCGTTCAAGGGCGATGCCCAGACATATGTCCTTTTCAGGGCAATATTTAGAGTAGTTTTTTTTTAATTACCTTTTTTGGGAGGGTTACTTGTACATTGTTGTTTTTTTTTTTAATTTAAAAAAAGCTAAATAAGTTTTAAGGGCTATTGCTGTAGTTTGGTATTAATATACACCTAGATTACGAGTTTTGCGTTAGAAGCTGTGCGGTGCTAATGAGCAGTTTATTCTCACCACTCACTTACAGACAGCGCTGGTATTACGGGTTTTTACAAACCAGGTGTTAACCGCAAAAAGTGAGCGAAGAGCAACATTTTGCTCCACATCTCACCTCAATACCAACGCTGCTTACGTTAGCGGTAAACTGGCTGAATGTGCTCGTGCACGATTTCCCCATAGGAATCAATGGGGGAGATCCGGCTGAAAAAAAACACCTGCAAAAAAGCAAAAAAGCAGCGTAAAGCTCCTAACGTGTATGTCTACACCTAACACCCTAACATGAACCCCGAGTCTAAACACCCATAATCTTACACTTATTAACCCCTAATCTGCTGCCCCTGACATCGCTGACACCTACATTATATTATTAACCCCTAATCTGACGCTCCGGACACCGCCGCCACCTACATTATACTTATGAACCCCTAATCTGCTGCCCCCAACATCGCCGAACCCTACATTATATTTATTAACCCCTAATCTGCCGTCCCCAATCTCGCCGCAACCTAACTACATTTATTAACCCCTAATCTTACATTTATTAACCCCTAATCTGCCACCCCCAACGTTGCCACCACTATAATAAAGCTATTAACCCCTAAACCTAAGTCTAACCCTAACCCTAACCCCCCCTAACTTAAATATAATTTAAATAAATCTAAATAAAATTACTACAATTAACTAAATAATTCCGATTTAAAACTAAATACTTACCTATAAAATAAACCCTAAAATAGCTACAATATTACTAATAGTTACACTGTAGATAGCTTAGGGTTTATTTTTATTTTACAGGCAACTTTGTATTTATTTTAACTAGGTAGAATAGTTATTAAATAGTTATTAACTATTTAATAACTACCTAGTTAAAATAAATACAAATTTACCTGTAAAATAAAACCTAACCTAAGTTACAATTACACCTAACACTACACTATAATTAAATTAATTACCTAAATTAAATACAATTAAATGAAATTATCTAAAGTACAAAAAACAAAACACTAAATTACAGAAAATAATAAAGAAATTACAAGATTTTAAAACTAATTATACCTAATCTAATCCCCCTAACAAAATAAAAAAGCCCCCCCAATACAAAAAAGCCCTACCCTACACTAAATTACAAATAGCCCTTAAAAGGGCTTTTTGCAGGGCATTGCCCCAAAGTAATCAGCTGTTTTACCTGAAAAAAAATTACAATCCCCCCCAACATTAAAACCCACCACCCACACAACCAACCCTACTCTAAAATCCACCCAATCCCCCCTTAAAAAACCTAACACTAACCCCCTGAAGATCACCTTACTGGGAGACGTCTTCACCCAACCGGGCCGAAGTCCTCAACGAAGCCGGGAAAGTCTTCATCCAAGCCGGGCGAAGTGGTCATCCAGACGGGTAGAAGTCGGCATCTTCTATCTTCATCCATCCGGCGCGGAGCGGGTCCATCTTCAAGACATCTGACGCGGAGCATCCTCTTCAAACGATGGCTAAACACAGAATGAAGGTTCCTTTAAATGAAGTCATCCAAGATGGAGTCCCTTCAATTCCGATTGGCTGATAGAATTCTATCAGCCAATCGGAATTAAGGTAGAAAAAATCATATTGGCTAATGCAATCAGTCAATAGAATTGAGCTTGCATTCTATTGGCTGTTCCAATCAACCTATTCCGATTGCAACCTATTGGATCAGCCAATAGGATTGGACTTCAATCCTATTGGCTGATTGCATCAGCCAATAGGAATTTTTCTACCTTAATTGCGATTGGCTGATAGAATTCTATCAGCCAATAGGAATTGAAGGGATGCCATCTTGGATGACGTCATTTAAATGAACCTTCATTCGGTTTTTAGCTGTCGGAAGAAGAGGATGCTCCGCATTTTGCACTTAACATTCTGCTATGTTTTCAGGACTGCTTTTCCTTTTAACAGTCTCATGTCTATTCCACAGGCATGCTCACATGCTCATACCTTACCCTTCTCCACATGCAGTTTATATAGGCCCCTCTCTCCTTTCTTCTCCATACCTTATGAACTACTTTCTATTTTAAAATCTATATCAATAAACTGCAACACCTCACATAAATACCCCCACTGCTATAAATCTCATTCTCACCTACTCCCTACTCTTACTTTCCATCTTTCTGCTATTAACATCAGACGACATCTCTCCAAATCCTGGGCCCACCCTAATTCCCACCATTACCCAATCACGCACTCCTTATAAAAACTTTAATAAAAGTAACACACATGACCTCATTTCCATCCAATGCATCCCATACGCACACACTCCTTTCACCTGCGCACTATGGAACTCTTGTTCTGTCTGCAACAAACTTACAACCATTCATGACCTGTTTATATCAAATGCTTTCACCCTTTTAGCAATTACTGAAACCTGGCTATCTCCTTCTGACACTGTTTCCATTGCTGCTCTCACACATGGTGGTGAGAAACGTGGCAGTGGTTTTGGGATCCTGCTCTCCCCCTCCTACACTTATCAGTATCTACCTCCAATCCTATCTCTGCCCTTCACCTCCTTTGAAGTCCACTGTATTCGCCTGTTCTCCCCCCTCTCCCTCAAAGTGGCAGTCATATATCGCCCTCCTGGACTGACCTTCCATTTCCTTGAAACTTTGCCGCCTGGCTTCTTCACTTTCTCTCTTCAAATATACCAACCTTAATTCTTGGGGATTTCAACATTCCCATTGACAACCCATCTGCCCCTGCTGCCTCTAAACTTCTTTCACTCACATTCTCCTTCAGTCTCTCACAATCCACCCTATTCCCTACTCACCGTGATGGACACTCCATTGACCTGGTATTTTACTACCTCTGCTCTATATCTGACACCATCTGTCGCCCTTTTCCCATTTTAGACCATCACATGGTCACCTATAATATTAATGCAACAGCTAAACCCACTTCTCCATCCTGCCCCCGCACCTGTAGACATACACATGCTGTGGATCCACTCCAATTTTAAAAAATCATTAAAAAATCTCCTCCCTCACACTTCAATTATAACCTGCCCTGATCTCGCTACAGCCCACTATAACAAAACTCTCTCCTATGCATTAGACACACTTGCCCCTCCCCAACTGCGCAAAGTATCATGCCATCAGTTACAGCCCTGGCATACTCAGCAAACACGCTATATGCAAAAATGCTCCCATACTGCTGAGCGCGTCTGGAGGAAAACTCACTCTGAACCTGATTTCATACACTATAAGTTTATTCTTCATTTATACACCTCTGCCCTTCACTTAGCTAAGCAAGCCTACTTCTCTTCTCTCATATCTACTCTTTCCTCAAACCCTACGCAACTCTTCTCCACCTTTAACTCTCTCCTCTACCAACCTGGTCCACCCCCCCCCATCTGTCTTTAGTGCTTAAGACCTGGCAGACTACTTTTTAAACAAAACATATACTATCTAAATCAATACCAACCTGCAATATTCCAACAACAGGCCCGGTTACTCCCTCTGCCACCCCCTGCATCTCTCATCCAGCCACTGAGAATGAAGTTTCTTCCTTACTATCTTCCTCATGCCTCATTACCTGCCCGCTCGACCCTATCCTTTCCCATCTAATACCCTTCCTGTCTTCCACCCTCACTCCTGCTCTTACTCACATCTTCAACCTATCTCTCTCTACTGGCTCATTTCCATCTTCTTTCAAACACTCAACTGAGACTGCCCTTACCAAGGTTACTAACGGTCTTCTCTCTGCTAAAAATATTGGCCACTACTCTATACTCATCTTACTTGACCTCTCAGCTGCCTTAAACACAGTTGACCACCACCTCCTCCTACAGACCCTTAGCTCTTTTGGCCTCTGTGACACTGCTCTTTCCTGGATTCACTCCTATCTTTCTCATAGGTCTTTTTCTGTGTCATTTGCCGGTGACTCCTCCTCTCCTATGCCTCTGTCTATTGGAGTACCTCAAGGATCTGTTCTGGGTCTTCTACTCTTCTCCATCTATACTTTTTCACTGGGTAAACTTATCAACAGTTATGGCTTCAAATATCACCTCTATGCTGATGACACCCAGATCTACCTCTCCACCCCCTGCTCTCTCTCCCTCTGTCCTTTCTCATGTCAGTGACTGCTTATCTGGTATTTTTTCCTGGATGGTCTCTCACCACCTAAAGATTAACATGTCCAAAACTGAGCTCCTTCTTATCCCCCCCTCAAGCTCTATGACGACTTCTGACTTCCTGTTGATGGCATCACCATTTCCCCATTGCCCCAAGTCCGCTGCCTCGAAATTACACTTGACTCAAATCTATCCTTCGTCCCCCATATCCAATCACTTTTCACATCCTGCTGCAACCTTCTACACAATATTTCCAAGATCCGCTCTTTTCTGAGCGCTAACACCACAAAGCAAATAATCCACTCCCATGTTATTTCCCGACTTGACTACTCCAATAACCTACTCGCTAACCTTCATCTTCATTCTCAACCTCCTACCCTTCTAGCTTGTAAGTTCTCATGGGAATAGGGCCCTTAATTCCAACTGTATGTGTTTGTAAATTTTGTCCTGTCTCTTATAAGTCTTATATTGTTTTATTTAAATGAATAGTATCCATGGACAGCGCTGCAGAATATGTTGGTGCTTCATAAATAAAGTATAATAATAATAATAATAGAGTAGAGGGGTAGTTTGAGATAGAGTAGTTTAGTGCAATTGTTTACTCTGGACAAACTCTTTACATGACCTTTTAGGTCGGGTGAAAAGTTTGAGTGTTAAAAGCAATTGTGTTTGAGTGATTGCATTTACTTTCAACTTGTAATATGAGCAGACATTGGCCCTCAACACCGTCTATAGAAAATATGGGGAGCATAAATGACTGTGAATTCGTGCAAATGATTTTGAGGTAATTTAAACAGTGCTCCACTTGTAATATTGATTTTAAGAATAAATAACACTGTAAACTCACAATTGCGTTTACGCCAACCATGCTAACAATATCGCTCCACTCATAATCTTGCCCTTATTAAGTAAAGTTTTGGAAACCACACTCAACTGAGGAAAGGCAGATTAGTCACTGAAATGCTACTTGATACATTTTTATGTTTTCACTACAAGCCCACTGAGTGCTGAGTGCAGCTCTCAGATATATTATGGCGGATCAGGTCCGACAGACCTCACCGAATATGGCGAGCAATACGCTCGCCGTATTCAGCATTGCACCAGCAGCTCACAAGAGCTGCTGGTGCAACGCTGCCCCCTGCAGACTCGCGGCCAATCAGCCGCCAGCAGGGGGGTGTCAATCAACCCGATCGTACTTGATCGGGTTGATTTCCGGCGATGTCTTTCCGCCTGCTCAGAGCAGTCGGACAGGTTATGGAGCAGCGGTCTTTGTGACCGCTGCTTCATAACTGCTGAAACACGGGGCATCAAGCTCCATTCAGAGCTTGATAAATATGCCCCTTTGTGTGTATGTATGTATATATACAGTATATATATATATATATATATAAAACAAATTGCAAAAAATACATTTGTTCATGCCATAGTACAAATTTCCATGTGAATTTGAGAAAGCAGGTATATTCCTTAAACTCCCTGCTGCTTCTATCTGGAAACTGATTTGCTTGCTATAGGATCCTGTAACACAATTTCAAACATTCTGGGAATTGCCATGCCTCTGACACACAAAAAAAGGAAATAAACATTATTAATACATTAGTTGAGGAGAGAGTATGGCGTTCCACTCCATATGCTTCAAGATTAAACCAAAGTATTGTTCTAGAGAAGCAGAGACACCCAGCAGCACAAATCATGAGTTTCAAGCAATGAAATAAGCCAACACCTGTAGCCTAAAGAACACTAGGTCCACAAATTAAACATGTGTGATTAGTTTCATTCCAAATCTAAATTCGGAAGGATTCGCAAATTTCGGAGATTCAAATCGATTTGAATTTCCGAATTACCCTAGCAATGAAACAAAACTAATCCAAATGCATTTGAATGGCCATGGACTAATCACAATTCAGTATAACAATTAAATTTAGTGAGATTTAGTGAGATAGAACAGTGAAATAATTCTGTTTGTGTAAAACTCGGAACTATCTGAATCAACATAACACATACCGAATTTACGAATTTACGAATCAATCCAAAACAAATGCATTCAAATGTATCCGAATCTGAAACAAATGCATTCAAATGTATCCGAATTGATCCAACCCGAAATTCGAAAAAATCTGAATCAGTCCGAAACAAATTTTTCCGATGTGCATATGTCAACCACAAATGTGCCTGATGATCCTTAATTGGGGACTAAATGCCAAATAATAAAAACAAATGTGGATTCGGCAAGATCAGAACTGAGGTCTTTTGATAAAGACTATGGTCTAACCTTTGATTTGATGCCAATATCACATTTTTCAAACCTCATTGATAACTTTATTCAACAACATAATACAAAAAAATAAAGAATACAATATATACCCTTCTGACTAAATACCTACTTCTATTGGAATATCTGGAAATTGTTTATTGTGATAAATGACTCCATTAGCATTGATACAGTAAAGGTCAGAAAATATAGCTCAGGCACATAGGTGTATCTCACATTGATATATGGTTATATTTTGTTACTGCAACTTAAATGTTAAGTAAAATATTTATAGACCCATATTACTGCTGCAGTTATAGATCTGTAGGAAAAATTATTTCATTAATATTACTACGCTATTCATTAACAGAAATAAGGCAAGAGTTTCAAGATTTATTGAATTACATTTAAACTTTTTAGTAAGTGTTTTCGAAAGCTAATTATAGACTTCAGCAAAATATACAGTTTTACATAGTACATTTAAGCAAAAAGTCAATGCCGTTTATTTAAACTGTTCCACAATCCACAACCATAATACTGTGTACTGAACTTTTTAAATGGATAATTTAGATGCAAATTTTAACCTTTATTTCTACACAAATATACAAAAATATACTAATTTTCTAACTTTATTTTTTCATTATGACAGTAAAACATTTAATTTAATTTAATAACACTGCAATACATTTGGCATTCAGAGGGAGCAGATTTACTCACTGTACAAAAATATATTTTGAAAATATAGCACTAACGCAAGCTAATTAACGCTCACTTTGCTTAATGCCATGAAGGTCAGTAACACTTTATTAAACAAATGTTTAATTTATTTTTTTCCTTTAAACTATTCCTGTGATAAAATGCATATATTTAAAAACAAAAAGGTTTGGTATCCACCAAATATTTGACTGATGTTTGGCTACTAATCTTATTCGATTCTGCAAGTGTTTACCATGTTTATTTAATACATAAGTAGTGGTTTAATTTGAGCAGAAAAATATATGTACTGTTGAAGTCAAATAATATGCAACACTTAAGGTATTTGTTTCTAATGTAACCTGCTTAAAGGGATATTAAAGTCAATATTAAACTTACATGACTCAGATAAAGATTGCAAATAAAAAATAAACCTTTCCGGGGGAGCTTGTCCAACCACCAACCAAAATGGATGTTCTTTGTATACGGCTTAACATCAGAGTTGATTAAACCTGGGTTTTTCCACCCATTGACTCCACAAATCAAGTTTTTCTCCAGAGATACAAGGGGGATTAACTTTTGAGGTATAGATTTGAACAAAATTATCAGCCCGACAGACCTATATAACTAAGTGCGCAACTGAGGCCAGGTAATGGCCTAGCCATCCATCTGTCCCCCCACTTCACTTTTCTGATTAACCAGACTACCAAGCTATTTACCCTGAAGTAAAAATCTACTCATATTCTTCTTAATATTCTAGGATACTTTATACTAATTGCACTATTGCGGAATTTGAAGCAGCAATGCTCCGAGAATTTAAACGTCTATTGCAGATCGCCCAACCTAAGGAGACAGAACATTTTGATCAATTGCAGCTCCCTTTAGATGAGCCGGCATTCACAGAACGACGAGGGCAAGCAACTCAGCAAACTGAGTGTGTGTGGGGTGGCTTGGTCCCGCGGACTGCGGACAATCTGTGCGAACAGGACATAGACCATCCCACCCATGAGGACGAAAATTGATAGAAATCAATGGCGTCCTTCAGGATAATACAACATACCCGCATAACATGACGGGATCGGGAGTGAAGGGCCCTAGCTACCCGATCATAGCTCATCTCCTTCCTAACCGGAGAGTCGACTTGGAAGAGATCACTGAGCACTTGCCTACAGAGAAGAGATGTGCTTTGCGGCCAGAGATATTTCTGCAAGAGAATGAGGAAACTGATGCAAAAGTCCTAATGTAATGCTTTGCTACTCCTCTGAGACAAATGCTCTGGAGTATCGATGTGGGGTAGGATGAGAATATTACTATGTAGTGTTAACATTAATCAGTTAATGTGGCACTTTATTTAATCCAAAATTCGAATTCTCTGGACTTATAAGGGACTCTAGGTTCAGCACCTTGTCCACTATTCCATATAGTTTAGCTTTATATGCTACCAGTCTACATCATGCAATATGTTTTTCTTATGCCTATAGTTTCATACTGTATTTTGTTTGTTATTTGTGTGCTAATACCAGTATGTTTATTTAACATGGATTAACCTATCTATCTTTCAGCATATCTAAGCAACCATTTAGACTGGGGATCATTCCTCTATATCAAATATGCTGGTTCATAATACTTAGCTTTTCTAATAACATTATTGCTACTAGCCTTGATATATAGATACTCAAAAGAGCGTCATTGCTATACATATAAGTTTATAGCTACATATGCTAGGGCTTGAACCTATTTTCTCAGAATAAAGCCATATGAACCCTAGAAAGAAACACAAATTGGCTCTAAACTCTAAGTTATTCTAGCACAGCATTGAGGTATGAGAACACCCATTCCTGAATTGATATTAAGCTGCTGCTATAAAATTATTTTCATATCTCGCATAGATCCTAGATGTATCCTTTTGGTGGGGTAAATATCGATTCATAGTCCTTTCTATGAAACAGAATTCTAATAGCTTTAGATTCATTAGAGATTGGTTTAGATATATAAGAACTTCCTGTGCACTGACATAGCATATATCCTGTGTGTCTCAGAAATATAAGAGTAAGACTACTTGCTAGTTGGGATTGATAAAGAAGATAACCTTCTCCGGTCAAGGGCCCATAAGTGGCCCTATATACCCCTTTGTATTCCCCTTCCTAGCTCATATGTATGATAAAGTCGTAGAGTGGCCACTGTTTTCCTTTTGGGGATTTCTTCATTACTAACCAGTAAAAAGGGATTACTTATATTTTACTTTAACATTACAAAAAGAAAAATTAGTTTACTACGAATAATGTTCATAGCATGCAATTTTAACTTCCCACTTTACATAGAGTGATAGTCCATAGAGATACATACAATAAATTATGTTCTTTAGTTTAAATTACATGTAAGGATATAGTTTTAGTTTGTCTACTTTAAATGACAGGTATGATAGTGGCAGATGTTAGTATGCTACATAGCGATGTCAGAAATACATTTGCAGGGTATGAATGCTACATATTGTTCAGGTTATAGCTTTAGAACTTTGCTCTACAAGAATCTGGACTTAATTGCATCATGCATCTCCCTACATGTAGAACTACCAATCCGGCTCACAAGGATGACATTTTTGTGTTAATATGGTTTTGATATTGTAAATTCATGCTTTATATCTGTTCTCTATGTATTATTGTAATCTCAATAAAAAATACTTAAAATAAATAAATAAATAAATAAATAAATCTTTCCTATTGTAAGGATTCCAGGCCACCTTTTCCAGCTCTCCACATTACCTGCACTTCCTACCTGCTTATAAGTCGTCACCTGACTGCAAACAGGTGCTTAGTAATTACACTTGCAGCAGCTCTCTGCATCCCTGCAGTCCTACGCTTCTGTGTATTCTCAAAGCCTTATATTGGATTACAAATGGTTCTTGTTTTTATTTGATTTTTTCTACCTGTGTAACCTTACACTGGAGTACTTTAAGAACAAGTCTTTTCCCAAAAGATTCAAGTTGCAACGTTCTCTCTCAGGAACTGTTTAACAAAGAGCTCCTGTTTGACATACAGCTCTCCTCCGGATTTCAACATAACACCTGCTACCACAGTCTACAAACTACTTCAACTAAAGACCTTGTGTTCTCCTTCACTACTGACAAGTATCTCTTTCCTTGCTAGTTGTGCGCTATTACCAATCTGCCCGCTTCAGCACGGATTCTGTGTTGTATTAACAGCGTGCTCCGCTGTCACTCAAGAACTGTGTTCCTCCCACTTCTCAGTGCTCAGCTCCGCTCTGTAGCGGTCACAGACTTCAGCAGCGCATTCTATCTTACTGCTCCCCACTCCGGATTCAGTTGTGAGAGGAAGGTATAGGAAGCCTCCTTCTGCAAGAACTAATTTCTTACCTTTTCCGAAGTGTTACTATGCTCTCATCCTCTATGTTACTATTTGACTGAAATCTTCAGTCTCTGGAACTGTTACAAGGATCCGCCCGAGTGCTTTGTACAGCTGTCTCTGAGATTAACTGTTACTCTCCTGAAGGGAACCTCTTTTTGCAGTTCTGTCTCTCTTAAATTGTAATAACTTCTGGGGGAATACCTTTCACATCTTTGCCTTTTAAATAAGAATAACCATTTCACCTATAATAAACAGTCTATGCAAATAATAGCCTGTTCAACTGGGTGATACATTCCTAAGCTTTAGGTTGTCTGCAGCTGTGATCTTCTTTACTGTCATTTAAGGTGATTTCCCTACTTACCTTATACCTATTGACTACCATTATAAAATTATACACATACTTTTTATATGCATGGTACTTTTTGAGTCCACAGTGTATACATATATGAGTTTGAGATTCACTGAGTGTCATCACATGACACAAGGGGCAGGGAAATGGAAGGACTTTGAAATTTGTCTGAAAAATTGAAATTCAGATTAAGTTTACAAAGCATTTGTTGCTTTAATAATACTGTGTCGTTTTCATCCCTTTTCTGCAATAAATTCTAAATTTTTGATTATTTGCAGTAGCAATTTAATTATGTATTATCTAACTTAATCGTTCAAGTAATCTGTTGTTTGTTTGTTTTTTAATAAGCCTTGACTTTTAATAACATACGTAGCCAAGGTGGGTAAATGCGTTTCAAGGAGTTCTCCATAGTGCATATTGTACTACTGTTAAAGTTGTAATACTGTCAACCAATGCATGAGATATATGTCTGAAAACAAGTTGTGACTTGCTGTGAGGTATCAAAAGTCAAGTTAAGTTACTATTATTGGTAAATGTGACATTATGGCATTTTCCAAAAGCCCATTTGAATTCCGTTTGAGTTATTTGAGTACTGTGATAAGTGAACGAAAAACAAACATGCTATTTCATTCTTGAAACTTCTAGGGCCCAATCCGATATGCAGCGTCGCCCGCAAAAGCCAGCGACGCCAAATATTGTGCTGTTTTGGTATCCTATATACGGCGTAACATAGAAGTTACGCTTGTATATTTCTGCCTTCGGCCGTAGTTTTTTGGCCCATAGACAGGTATACCAAACTCGTGCAGTTTGGTATCCAATATACAGCGTAAGGACTTACGTGTCGAAAATGGAGAAATCTTACTTCATTTTCACCTCGCCACAAAATGCAGGCATGGTAAGCCTTACGCTGAGTATTGGAGCCCCGTAACTCCCTAAACTACCTGCAAAATAAAACCTAACCCCTAACGCATGCGCAATGTCTATCTACCTATCAACCGCAATCCCCCGCCGCAATCCCTAATAAAGTGCTTAACCCCTAAACCGCTGCTCCCAGACCCTGCCGCCACTTGCATTAAAATGATAACCCCCTAATGTGAGTTCCCTACACCGCCGCCACCTATATTATATATCTAACCCCCTAATGTGAGCCCTCTACACCGCCGCCACCTATATTATATATCTAACCCCCTAATGTGAGCCCTCTACACTGCCGCCACCTCTATTAAAATTATTACCCCCTAATGTGAGCCCCCTACCCCGCCGCCACCTATTTTAACTACATTACCCCCTAATCTAATTCCCCTACACCGCCGCCACCTATATTATAATGATTAACCCCTAATCTAATCCCCCACACCGCCGACACCTATATTAAAAGTATTAACCCCTAATCTAATCCCCCTATATCGCCGCCACCTATAATAAATGAATTACCCCCTAAAATACAAAAGTGTCCCTACACTGCATTGCCCCAAAGTAATCAGCTCTATTACCAGCCCTTAAAAGGGCCTTTTGCAGGGCATTGCCCCAAAGTAATCAGCTCTTTTACCTGTAATCTGACCCCCCTACACCACCGCCACATATATTAAATATATTAACCCCTAATCTAATCCCCCTACACCGCCGATGTATTAACCCCTAATCTAATCCCCCTACACCGCCGCCACCTATATTAAATATATTAACCCCTAATCTGACCCCCCTACACCGCCGCCACCTATATTAACTATATTAACCCTAATTATATTATATATATTAACTATATTAACCCTATCTAACCCTAACACCCCTAACTTAATTATTATTGCAATAAATCTAAATTATATTAATATTATTAACTAAAATATTCCTATTTAAAACTAAATACTTACCTATAAAATAAACCCAATCGGATGAGAGCTACTTTAATTCTATTGGCTGATTTGAATAGCCAATAGAATAAGAGCTACTGTAATTCTATTGGCTGATTAGAATAGCCAATAGAATTACAGTAGCTCTTATTCTATTGGCTGTTCAAACCAGCCAATATAATTAAAGTAGCTCTCATCCGATTGGCTGATTTGAATTTGAAGGCTCAAATCAGCCAATAGGAATTCAAGGGACGCCATTTTTAATCGCGTACCTTGAATTCCTATTCAGTGCACGGCGGCGATCATATGAAGAGGATCCTCCACGCTCCATGGCTCCGTGGTCATTGGTCTTCAACTCTTCCGCTCCGCGCCGGCTGGTTCCTGGAAGAAGAAGAGGTCGCCGCCTGGAAGAAGATCTCCTCCTAGAACAGGACCTTCTCCGCCGGTCTTCAGGACAGGTAAGGACCACTTGGGGGTTAGACTTAGGTTTTTTTAAGGGGGGATAGGGTGGGTTTTAGAGTAGGGGTGTGTGGGTGGTGGGTTGTAATGGGGGGGTGTTCTTTTTTCCACAGGTAAAAGAGCTGATTACTTTGGGGCAATGCCCCACAAAAGGCCCTTTTAAGGGCTGGTAATAGAGCTGATTACTTTTTGTAATTTAGTTTAGGGTAGGGACTTTTTTTATTTTGGGGGGCTTTTTTATTTTATTAGGGGCTTAGATTAGGTGTAATTAGCTTAACATTCTTGTAATCTTTTTTTATTTTTTGTAATTTAGTGTTTGTTTTTTTTTGTAATTTAGTTTAGTGTATTTAATTATATTTTAGTTTAGATAATTGTAGTTTATTTAATTAGTTTATTGATAGTGTAGGTGTATTTGTAACTTAGGTTAGGATTTATTTTACAGGTAAATTGGTAATTATTTTAACTAGGTAGCTATTAAATAGTTATTAACTATTTAATAGCTATTGTACCTAGTTAAAATAAATACCAAGTTACCTGTAAAATAAATATAAACCCTAAAATAGCTACAATGTAATTATTATTATATTGTAGCTATCTTAAGGTTTATTTTATAGGTAAGTATTTAGTTTTAAATAGGAATATTTTAGTTAATAAGATTAATATTATTTAGATTTATTGCAATAATAATTAAGTTAGGGGTGTTAGGGTTAGATAGGGTTAATATAGTTAATATATATAATATAATAACTATATTAATTATTAACTATATTAATAATATGTATAATATAATAACTATATTAACCCTAATATAATTAGGGTTAATATATAGTTAATATAGGTGGCGGCAGTGTAGGGGGGGTCAGATTAGGGGTTAATATATTTAATATAGGTGGCGGCGGTGTAGGGGGATTAGATTAGGGGTTAATATATTTAATATAGGTGGCGGCGGTGTAGGGGGATTAGATTAGGGGTTAATATATTTAATATATGTGGCGGTGGTGTAGGGGGGTCAGATTACAGGTAAAAGAGCTGATTACTTTGGGGCAATGACCCGCAAAAGGCCCTTTTAAGGGCTGGTAATAGAGCTGATTACTTTGGGACAATGCAGTGTAGGGACACTTTAGTATTTTAGGGGGTAATACATTTATTATAGGTGGTGGCGGTGTAGGGAGATTAGATTAGGGGTTAATACATTTAATATAGGTGGCAGCGGTGTAGGGGGATTAGATTAGGGGTTAATCATTTTAATAGAGATGGCGGCAGTGTAGGGGGATTAGATTAGGAGTTAATACATTTAATATAGGTGGCGGCGGTGTAGGGGGATTAGATTAGGGGTTAATAATTTTAATATAGGTGGAGGCGATGTAAGGGGTCAGATTAGGGGGTAGTACATATAATGTAGGTGGTGGCGGGGTAGGGGGCTCACATTAGGGGTTAATATAGTTAAAATAGGTGGCGGTGGTGTAGGGGGATCATATTATGGGGTAATGTAGTTAATGTAGCTGGCGGCGGGGTCCGGGAGCGGCAGTTTAGGGGTTAATATATTTATTGTTAGGAGTGAGAGGGGGGATTGCGGATAGAGGGGTATACGTGTCGGGCTATGTTTCGGAGGCGTGTTAGACAGTTACGGGAGATTTAGTAGTTTAGTCAGTTTTTTTATGCAGCGCCAGTTTCTAAAGTGCCGTAAGTCACTGGCGACTCCAGAAATTTGTACTTACGCAGATTTCTGGACATCTCTAGTTTGTCAGACTTACGCCACTTTATGAACTGCCGGTGCCGTATATGAGATAGCTCGCTGTGTGAGCTGAAACTATGGGCGGCGCAGGTTTCCACGCTTATGCTAAAACCTGCGCTGTATATCGGATCGCGCCCCAAGTATTTATAACTAGTTATACAAAGTCAACTTTGTCCTTCAAGATTATATATATATATATATATATATATGTATATTTAAATATAAAGAGATTAAAGAGATTAAATAAGATAATTCGATGAGTGAAAGGAAAATCATGATCAGACCTGAGATATGACAATATTGCATTAAGTCACTGTTATTTATATGCCAATATCCTTCCTCAGATCAGACTTCCCTGTAACCCATTAATCTTATGCTAAGATCTGGTCTCAGACTAACCACTTGGTTAAGTGTCCATTGTTTTTATATATTTCCTATTGGGCATCCAGTTGAAATACTGGACTGTCAAGTCCAACACTGCACACTCTGCAGCCCTAATGTACTTGTTAAGCACACAAATTATTTTTGGATGATATAAACATGCACTTTAAAATCTAACTAGGAAAATGGTTTACAGATTGCTTTCTGCATTAAATACAAAACATTTTTTTTCTCCCACAGGTAACACGTAGTTATAATGTATATTATAGATTTGCATAACTATCTTTCCACCTCCTCAATTCCCATGCTCAATTTTTTTATCTGCACACTTTGCAAAAAATCTGGTAACAAATAACACAATTAGAAAGAGAGAAAAATGACTACATTCTCCTAAGGATTAACACAGTAATTGAGCATTTAATGCATTTGTAACAATGCAACAATGAGTGAATAGGGAAAGCTATAGCAATTAACTCTCTTCTTGCTGCTAATAAATATTATCAATATGAACTAGCCCCTTATTTGGCTAGAGGTTTTATCTATAATATCCATAGATGCTTAGATTTAGATTTTTTAAATAAATGGTAAATGTTTTACTTACTTAATATTTTAGCTGATACATAATAACCAAAATACTAGGCAAATATGTTATGTAGCCATAACTATGTATAATGATATAGCTTGCACACACATTATAATTCTAAACCTTTATTTTGCAGAGTATGCAGAGTCAGATACACTTTGGTCAGGAAGCTAGTTCTAGATAATATAGTCTGGAATTTATCAGGAACTTTCCATTGCCATCTCAAGAAGAACATTCATTTTATATGTTAATTTATACACTGATGACCAATTGTCTATTAAACACAGTGACAGTTGCCTTTTTTAACCAATAGTATAAGAGGTTGCAATAGTCTGTTAGAAGAACTGTATTACTAGAGGCCAGGAAAGCCATAGGGGCCGATTTATCAATGTCTGGTGGACATGATCCGCTGTAGCGGATCATGTCCGCCAGACATCGCTGAATGTCAACAGCATATGCTGTCGGCATTTAACATTGCACAAGCGGTTCTGGTGAACTGCTTATGCAGTGCCGCCCCCTGGAGATTCACGGCCAATCAGCCACTAGCAGGGGGTGTCAATCAACCTGATCGTATACGATTGGGCAGATTGATGTCTGCAGCCTCAGAGGCAGCGGTCAAATTAAGGAGCAGCTTAAGACCACTGCTTCTAACTCCTGTTTCCGGCGAGCCTGAAAGTTCATGCGGAAACAGGGGCATCAAACTTCATTCGGAGTTTGATAATTCAACCCCATAGCATCTACAGATTTTATGTATAAAACTAAAAGATTCCATTACAATAACAATGTTAGGCTGACTCTTCTTTCAGGCCTGAAACTTAATATTTAGATTATACAATCAAGCTCATGTTGGCTTTTTGCTGATCTACAACCTGCAAAGTTATGCACATGCACTGTGTTCCTTAAATGGACATTAAACCCAAAATTTTTCTTTCATCATTCACATAGAGAATACAATTTTAAACATCTTTCCAATTGACTTCTATTATTTAATTTGCTTCCTTCTCTTGTTATCCTTTGCTGAAAGGCTTATCTAAGCAAGCTCAGGAGTAGCAGAGAAACTAGGTTCTAGCTGTTGATTTGTGGCTGAATATTTATATTGATTGTGATTGGCTCATCCATGAGTTCAGTTAGAAACCATTTGTGCATTGCTGCTTCTTCAACAAATGATACCAATAGAATGAAACATATTAGATAATAGAAGTAAATTAGAAAGTTGTTTAAAATTGTATTTTCTATCTGAATCATGAGAGAAAAAAAATTGGGTTTCATGTCCCTTTAAGTCTCCTCTTTGGGAATGAGCAAGTGGTAAGCCTGCTTCTAATGAATGGCAATTGCCTGTACAGTGTAACCACAAAATATTCTAAAATCTAATAAAATAAAAAATGTATGGAAAAAAATATTTCCCAATCATTAAGACAATGGCATCTATTTATCAAAGCGCCAACTTTCTTGCATTCAACGGCACCAATACGCTCGCCTAAGTTCGCCTAATATCGCGGCCGCGGACCTGAATACGTTCTCCAAAGTTATAAAAAAAGCTGTCAAAAAGCCGCGCACCAAGTACGGTGCGATGAGCAGCGGACTGTTGTTAACTAACAGTCATCGATCTCGCTGCTCTTTGGCTTTTTTTCAGCTTTCTTGGTACCCTGTCACTAAACACCCACACTATACTATACTGTTTACCCCCTAAACCACCACTCCCGGACCCCGCCGCAACTCTAATAAATGTATTGACCCCTAAACCCCTGCTCCCAGTGCCCACTGCCACCTACATTATACTTATTAACCCCTAATCTGCCGCCCCCTACACTGCCGCCACCTACATTATATTGCCACCTACATTATATTTATTAACCCCTAATCTGCCCCCCCTACACCGCCGCCACCTACCTACATTTATTAACCCCTAATCTGCCGCCCCCAACGTCGCCGACACTATATTAAATTTATTAACCCCTAAACCTAAGTCTAACCCTAACCCTAACACCCCCTAACGTAACTATAATTTAAATATATCTAAACAAATATTACAAGATTTTTAAACTAATTACACCTAATCTAATCCCCCTAACTAAATAAAAAGCCCCCCAAAATAAATAAAATGCCCTACCCTACACTAAATTACAAATAGCCCTTAAAAGGGCCTTTTGCGGGGCATTGCCCCAAAGTAATCAGCTCTTTTACCTGTAAAAAAAAAAAATTACAACCCCCTCAACTTTAAAACCCACCACCCACACAACCAACCCTACTCTAAAACCCACCCAACCCCCCCTAGAAAAACTTAACACTAACCCCTTGAAGATCACCCTACCTTGAGAAGTCTTCACCCAACCGGGCCGAAGTCCTCCATGAAGCCGGCAGAAGTGGTCCTGATGCAATCAGCCAATAGGATTGAGGTTCAATCCTATTGGCTGATTCAATCAGCCAATAAGATTGAGCTTGCATTCTATTGGCTGATTGGAACAGCCAATAGAATGCAAGCTCAATACTATTGGCTGATTTTTTTATTTAGGCGGGGGGGCTTTTTTATTTTGTTAGGGGGATTAGATTAGGTGTAATTAGTTTAAAAATCTTGTAATTATTTTATTATTTTCTGTAATTTAGTGTTTGTTTTTTTACTTTAGATAATTGATTTTAATTGTATTTAATTGTATTTAGTTTAGGGAATTTATTTAATTATAGTGTAGTGTTAGGTGTAATTGTAACTTAGGTTAGGTTTTATTTTACAGGTATATTTGTCTTTATTTTAACTAGGAAGTTATTAAATAGTTAATAACTATTTAATAACTATTGTACCTAGTTAAAATAAATACAAACTTGCCTGTAAAATAAATATAAACCCTAAGCTAGCTACAATGTAACTATTAGTTATATAGTAGCTAGCTTAGGGTTTATTTTATAGGTAAGTATTTAGTTTTAAATAGGAATAATTTAGTTAATGATAGTAATTTTATTTAAATTTATTTAAATTATATTTAAGTTAGGGGGTTTTAGGGTTAGGGATAGACTTAGGTTTAGAGGTTAATAAATTTAACCTCTTAATGACATATGACGGAATTTTTCCGTCATAAAACAATTGAGCAAACTGAAAGCTGTGTCCTTAAAGGGTTAATATAGTGGCGGCGGTGTAGGGAAGGCAGATTAGGAGTTAATAAATATAATGTAGGTGGCAGCGATGTAGGGAGCGGAAGATTAGGGGTTAATAGGTTTATTTAGTTGCGGCGGGGTCCGGGAGCTGCGGGATAGGGGTTAATAAGTTTTATTTAGGTGGCGGCGTTGTCGGGGTGCCAGATTAGGGGTTAATAAGTATAATGTAGGTGGCGGCGGTGTAGGGGGGGCAGATTAGGGGTGTTTAGACTCGGGGTACATGTTAGGGTGTTAGGTGTACACATTCCCATAGGAATCAATAGGATATTGGGCAGCAGCGAACATAAGCTCTCGCTGCTTTCCGACTCCCATTGATTCCTATGGCATCCTATGGATTTAAAACCAGGTACGCTGTGCCGGAATAGTGTTGAACGTACCTGGTAGATATTTGATAACTTCCAAAAGTAGTCAAATTGTGCCGAACTTGCATTCGGAACATCTGTAGTGACGTAAGCATCGATCTGTGTCGGACTGAGTCCGGCGGATCGTATGTTACGTCACTAATTTCTACTTTTGCCAGTTTGTAGGGTTTGATAACTAAGGCGAATCAGGCTCTCCACAAATACGCTGCGGAATTCCAGCGTATTTGCGGTTGACGGCTTGATAAATACATGCCATTATGCTCAAACAATTGCAATTAAGAAAATATTTTTCACTTCTATGTTCTGTTACTTTACTTTGTATAACTACTTGAATATCAGGAGAAAGAGACAATACATTAATATAAGAAAAAAATAAACAGGTACGTTATAAGGAATTGCTTAATATATGTCCAAACAATGCTTCATGGGCAGTGTAATAACCTCAATATAAGTAAATAAAAAACTAACACATTGTGCACATATTAATTAAAAACCTGGTAAGTCTATGTATGTAAGCAGAAATCATCAAAACTATAAAAATAATTAACAAGAAGTCACACCTTATATTAATAGATCTGTCAAATAAAATTAATTTAAGACCCAAAGAGTTTGTGTTTATGAAAAAAAAATTGGAATTGAAGAAAAATGACTTTTTACAAGGATGACAGTGTTGTATTTAGCTGTCAATCTTTACTTACACTGGAAAACATTCCAGCTGGACTCCACTGAGCTCATATGGTCTTGTATTGCTTCAGAACTGCTTTGCTGCAAATAAATCTCCTTCTTATCCACCTGCTCCATTCTGATTATTACAACAAGCAGCTTTCATAAACCCACATCTACGGAAGCCCTGAAACTCCTAACAAACAAGCAACGCGTTTCATTTCAGCTTCTGGAAGCCTTTTTCTAGAGACATTCAAAACTAGTATAATATGAATTATTGTTTTTATTATTTTTCTTAGTTTAGAATTGATGCATGTATTCCAAGTTCTAAATTCAGCTAAATAAACTGTGAAAAAGTAGTTTCAAAATGCATATGAATGGTCAATGCACTCTTTTATTGCTGTGGGTGCTTCTTAATACAGGATCCTTAGAAGATCTTGGAGAATGTAGTTGTGTTTCTTGTTCATTTACTAGGATCTTGCTTAAATCTTCATCATCTTTTCAGTCATTCTGGTCTTATCCATTCCTAGGCTTTCAATAAAGCTCACACATCTTTTCATCAAATAGTAACTGGATTCTAAAAATATATTAAGAACATAAGGCTGAATCTAGAGAAGCTGCAGAATTTGTTAGAGAAACTGTAATAGAATGTTATAGAAAACATTTCAAAGCCAGGTTTTATGACGTAGATACAGTATTTGAATATGTTTATGGATTAAAAAATAAGAAATGAGAACACTGCTAAAACCTAACAATTTATATTTTAAGGTACTTTGAGAGAGGCAAACTATTTCACAAATGTTGTTTACAGCTAAAAAGCTAAATAAGCAGCACAATAAATATTATTAAACAATATATTATCTGACTATGATGCTAAATATGTTTTTGTTGAATCTAGACTTTATATTTTTAAGTAAGCCAACACTACTTTGAATTTAAGTCTATGCCACTGCAAATATATGTGAATGAAATATTGTGTACAATCTGTGGATTTTGTTTTGACTACAGGGAATAGAAGTATGTTTGTTTTTTTTCTAGCTCATTTATGTTGCAATAAACACTGTTTTGTAATTGTTTTTGCATTTGCTTAGAATAAGTAATTGGAAGCATATCCAGATGGTGAATTACTTTTGTGTTATATACACTGCACCTAACAGTCCTCCAAAGGGTTTCATAGCAGACTAGTAGAGACAACACTGGCTTCATTAACATATGGTTCATTATAAATTAAAGACAACAAGGATGCGTACATTTAAAAAGACAGCGCTCATTTTGGTGCTAATTTTCTAGATATTTATTTAGTTTAATGTTGTTTTAGGGTCAAGTAGCTTTTATGGTTAAAGAACTGACTAATAATTAAAACAAAGTGGTGGACAGACAATGGTTTTGAGCGTCAACCATCAGCAATAATATTTATTTTGATTCATGTGCCCTAGTATTTCATTGTACCAGTGCACCTTGCCTGGTAATATTACAACCTGATCTTGAATAATACAAGTATAGAAGAATAATAATTTAGTTATAATAAGACAAAGAAATCAAAGTTTTAATCTTACAAACAACATAAATCTTAGCTAGGCTAATTTATGTCTCCTTTCTAAAATTTTCCTTTGCAATTTTATATCTGTCTTTAGTTCAGTCATTCTAATGTGACTACACCTATGTCACTAATATAGAGAAGTCAGTAGTTAGCCTACAGCAGCCTTTTCCAATGTTTTTTTTTCTCAAGTGCTGAGTCAAATATTGTCAGATACTTTCTTCAAATATTGTCTGATTGTTGATTATCTCAAAAATGAAGTCTATCTTCTCCACAAGGTGTTTAACAAATGTTTATAAAGGAATCCCATTATTATAGCCTAGTCTATAATTTGGTTTTATGTAGGGATATTGGACCACCCCAGGAGGCAGTTAACCTTTAGCCAATACCTGGTCAATCAACAAGTTCTTGTTTCCTCAATGTTTTCATGTTCTATTCTATGTCTAAAATTGCACTTGTTGGTGCATATTTATCAAGCTCCGAATGGAGCTTGATGCCCCGTGTTTCTGGCGAGCCTGCAGGCTCACCAGAAACAGCAGTTATGAAGCAGCGGTCACAAAGACCGCTGCTCCATAACCTGTCCGCCTGCTCTGAGTACGATCGGGTTGATTGACACCCCCCTGCTGGCGGCCCATTGGCTGCGAGTCTGCAGGGGGTGGCGTTGCACCAGCAGCTCTTGTGCAATGCTGAATACGGCGAGCGTATTGCTCACCGTATTCAGCGAGGTCTGTCGGACCTGATCCGGACAGACCTTGATAACTAGAGGCCTATATATTTCAACAGATTCTTATCAACCTTATTCAAACCAAAATATACTTATATTCTGAAACACATTTTTTTTTTTTTAGAAAAATGTATCCACCAGTTTTCATTTTTTACATATCTCGCTGCATTCTCCTAATTTGCACCAAAAACGGTCAATATTTTCAGTCATATACAATCCAGGGTCTTCCATATTTGCCTGCAACACATTATCTAAATTCCATACTCCTTTTATTAGCACAAAGCACATTACACTTCAGCTAGAAGCAATGTAATATAATGATTTACACATCAATATTATGTATTGTATCATATCTACTACTGGATTTATGACATTGTAAAAGTTATTGTAAAACATATTCTAAATAATATAAGCATTTATATGTATTGCACTGTACCAGTCTTGTTTATGAAAATCTGCATTGCACTATACAAAGGCAGTTATGCAATTCCAGCTGTTACAGTGAAATTGCATGAATGCGGTTGGTATCCATAAACGCAATTTACACAGCGCTGTACAGATTTTTATAAATGTGATTGGTACAAGGCAATACAGATTTTCATAAATGTGTATGATCTATACAGTGAGAAAATAAGTGGATCATTAGTTTCAATTTTAGAAATGGCATCTTTGTTTTAAAAAAAAAAAAAAAAATCACATTTTATATTGTGAGAAATGTTTAAAAAAGCACTATTGTGATTGGGAAAAGCCACAGCCATGTTTTTGTTTGGGATAATAATATCCTGTACAGCTAATCTTGTAAATCTTGTTTCTAAACCAAAGACATGCCAAAATGCAAAACATAGTTATAACAATGAATGCATTTAGAAAAAAAAATATTTTTTTACAGCATAATGCAAATAAATTATGCATCATACACAAATGTACTGTATACTCATAATACAGCAGTTCATGTGGATTAAAAAATATTTTTTTTACTTTAAAAACAAATATAAGTTGTCACCACATCACAGAATACTATACTTTCAAAAATAGCCTTTTTATATTTAGACTATTGTATATTAAAGGGACAATTCACTATCGCCTAGATTTAGAGTTCTGCGTTAGCCGTCAAAACCAGCGTTAAGGGGTCCTAACGCTACTTTTGGCCGCCCGCTGGTATTTAGAGTCAGTCAGGAAAGGGTCTAACGCTCACTTTCCAGCCGCGACTTTTCCATACCGCAGATCCCCTTACGCCAATTGCGTATCCTATCTTTTCAATGGGATCTTCCTTCCGGTATTTAGAGTCTTGGCTGAAGTGAGCGTTAGAATTCTAACGACAAATCTCCAGCCGCAGAAAAAAATCAGGAGTTAAGAGCTTTCTGGGCTAACGCCGGTTCATAAAGCTCTTAACTACTGTGCTCTAAAGTACACTAACACCCATAAACTACCTATGTACCCCTAAACCGAGGTCCCCCCACATCGCCGCCACTCTAATAAATTTTTTTAACCCCTAATCTGCCAACCGCACACCGCCCCAACCTACATTATCCCTATGAACCACTAATCTGCTGCCCCTAACATCACCGACACCTATATTATATTTATTAACCCCTAATCTGCTCCCCAACGTCGCCGCTACCTTACGTACACTCATTAACCCCTAATCTGCCGACCAGACCTCGCCGCCACTATAATAAATGTATTAACCCCTAAACTGCCTCACTCCCGTCTCCAAACCCTATAATAAATTTTATTAACCCCTAATCTGCCCTACTTAACATCGCCGCCACCTAACTTCAAGTTTTAACCCCTAATCTGCCGACTGGACCTCGTCGCTACTCTAATAAATGTATTAACCCCTAAAGCTAAGTCTAACCCTAACCCTAACACCCCCCTAAATTAAATATAATTTAAATCTAACGAAATAAATTATTTATTATTAAATAAATTAATCCTATTTAAAGCTAAATACTTACCTGTAAAATAAACCCTAATATAGCTACAATATAACGAATAATTATATTGTAGCTATTTTAGGATTTATATTTATTTTACAGGCAACTTTGTATTTATTATAACTAGGTACAATAGCTATTAAATAGTTATTTACTATTTAATAGCTACCTAGTTAAAATAATTACAAAATTACATGTAAAATAAATCCTAACCTAAGTTACAATTTAACCTAACACTACTCTATCAATAAATTAATTAACTAAACTACCTACAATTACCTACAATTAAATCAACTAAACTAAATTACAAAAAAAACAAACACTAAATTACAAAAAATAAAAAAAGATTACAAGAATTTTAAACTAATTACACCTACTCTAAGCCCCCTAAAAAAATAAAAAAAAACCCAAAATAAAAAAATGCCCTACCCTATTCTAAAATAAAAAGTTAACAGCTCTATTACCTTACCAGTCTTTAAAAGGGCCTTTTGAGGGGCATGCCTCAAAGAAATCAGCTCTTTTGCCTGAAAAAAAAAACATTCAATACTCCCCCCCAATATTACAACCCACCACCCACATACCCCTAATCTAACCCACCCAAACCCCCCTTAAAAAACCCTAAGCCCCTGAAGATCTCCCTACCTTGTATTCACCCAGCCGGGTATCACCGATCCGCCCAGAAGAGGGTCCGAAGTCTTCATCCTATCCGGCAAGAAGAGATCCTCCAGAGGCTCGGAAGTTTTCCTCCAGGCAGCATCTTCTATCTTCTTCCATCCGGAGCAAAGTGGGTCCATCTTGAAGCAGCCGGCGTGGATTCATCCTCTTCTAACGACGTCCTAAATCCGAATGAAGGTTCCTTTAAATGATGTCATCCAAGATGGCGTCCCTCGAATTCCGATTTACTGATAGGATTCTATCAGCCAATCGGAATTAAGGTAGGAAAAATCTGATTGGCTTATTGAATCAGCCAATCAGATTCAAGTTCAATTGGATTGGCTGATCCAATCAGCCAATCAGATTGAGCTCGCATTCTATTGGCTGTTCCGATCGTCCAATAGAATGCGAGATCAATCTGATTGAACTTGAATCTGATTGACTGATTCAATCAGCCAATCAGATTTTTCCTACCTTAATTCCGATTGGCTGATAGAATCCTATCAGCAAAACGGAATTCGAGGGACGCCATCTTGGATGACATCATTTAAAGGAACCTTCATTCCGTGCCGACTGCTTCAAGATGGACCCGCTCCGCTCCGGATGGAAGAAGATAGAAGATGCCGTCTGGATGAAAACTTCCGAGCCTCTGGAGGACCTCTTCTTGCCGGATAGGATGAAGACTTCGGACCCTCTTCTGGACGGATCGGCAGATTAGGGGTTAATAATATAATGCAGGGGTCAGCGATAGCGAGGGCAGCAGATTAGGGGTTAATAAGTGTAAGGTTAGGGGTGTTTAGACTCGGGGGTTCATGTTAGGGTGTTAGGTGCAGGCTTAGGAAGTGTTTCCCCATAGGAAACAATGAGGCTGCGTTAGGAGCTGAACGCTGCTTTTTTGCAGGTGTTAGGTTTTTTTCATCTCAAACTGCCCCATTGTTTCCTATGGGGGAATCGTGCACGAGGGCATTTGTTTGGGCATTGCACTTAAAAGGGTATTTAGCTCTTTTACTGCCCATCCCTAATCTAAATTAAACAAACCTCCCCAAAAAAAACTTAACAAATCCTAAATCTAACCCCTAGGTTGGTACTCACAGTTCCTGAAGACCGGCAGAGAAGGTCCTGTTCCAGGCGGTGAAGTCATCTTCCAAGCACAACCTCTTCTTCTTCCAGGAACATCCTGCGCGGAGCGGAGCTGAAGACTGAAGACCGCAGAGCTGAAGACTGCTGACCCTGGAACTGCAGACCATCAACCACGGAGCCATGGAGCGTGGAGGATCCTTTTCGTACGATCTCCACCATACACTGAATTGTTAATTCAAGGTACACGATTAAAGATAGCGTCCCTTTAATTCCTATTGGTTGATTTGATTCTTCCAATTCAAATCAGCCAATAGGATGAAAGCAACTCAAATCCTATTGGCTGTTTAAATCAGCCAACAGGATGAGAGCAAGTTAAATTCTATTGGCTGATTTGAATAGCCAATAGAATTTCACTTGCTCTCATCCTATTGGCTGATTTGAACAGCCAATAGGATTTGAGTAGCTCTCATTCTATTGGATTATTTGAATTGGAAGAATCAAATCAGTCAATAGGAATTCAAGGAACGCCATCTTTAATTGCATATTTTTATTTTGGGGGGTCTTTTTTATTTTCATAGGGATTAGGTTTAATTTCGTTAAATTTGGTAATTTGATTTTTTATTTTCTGTAATGTTAGCCTTTTTTTATTTTTTTGTATCTTTAGAATGTATTAGTTTAGGTCATTTGGGTTTATTTAATGGGGTGTTAGGTTAGGGGTTGTTAGGTTAGGGGTTGTTAGGTAAGGGGGTGTTAGGTTAGTGTACTTAGTTATTTAAATAGTTATTTGCGTTGTGGGTTTTGGCAGTTTAAAGGGTTAATAAATTAAATAGTTTTATTGTGATGTAGGGGTTTTGCGGTTTAGGGGTTAATAGGGTAAATAGGTTTATTGCGATGTAGGGGTTTTGTGGTTTAGGGGTTAATAGGGTAAATAGGTTTATTGCGATGTAGGGGTTTCGCGGTTTAGGGGTTAATAGGGTAAATAGGTTTATTGCGATGTAGGGGTTTTGTGGTTTAGGAGTTAATAGGGTAAATAGGTTTATTACAATGTAGGGGTTTTGTGGTTTAGGGGTTAATAGGGTAATTAGGTTTATTGTGATGTGGGGCTTTTGCGGTTTAGGGGTTAATAGGGTAATTAGTTTTATTGCGATGTGGGGGTTTTGCGGTTTATGGGTTAATATGGTAATTAGGTGTATTGCGATGTGGGGGTTTTGCAGTTTAGGGGTTAATAGGGTAATTAGGTTTATTGCGATGTGGGGGTTTAGGGGTTAATAGGGTAATTAGGTGTATTGCAATGTGGGGGTTTTGTGGTTTAGTGGTTAATAGGGTAATAAGGTTTATTGTGATGTGGGGGTTTTGGGGTTTAGGGGTTAATAGGGTAATTAGGTTTTTTTTGCGATGTGGGGGTTTTGCGGTTTATGGGTTAATATGGTAATTAGGTGTATTGCGATGTGGGGGTTTTGCAGTTTAGGGGTTAATAGGGTAATTAGGTTTATTGCAATGTGGGGATTTAAGGGTTAATAGGGTAATTAGGTGTATTGCAATGTGGGTTTTTTTGTGGTTTAGGGGTTAATAGGGTAATAAGGTTTATTGCGATGTGGGGGTTTTGTGGTTTAGAGGTTAATAAGGTAATTAGGTTTATTGCGATGTGGGGGTATTGCAGTTTAGGGGTTAATAGGGTAATTAGGTGTATTGCGATGTGGGGGTTTTGCGGTTTAGGGGTTAATAGGGTAATTAGGTTTATTGCGATGTGGGGGTTTTGCGGTTTAGGGGTTAATAGGGTAATTAGGTTTATTGCGATGTGGGGGGTTTTGCGGTTTAGGGGTTAATAATATATTTAAGATAGTAGTCCATTAAAATTATTGTATTGTTACACCTCTAGCTTAAATATTTATATAAAAGAAGAGTTACAAAATAGGTTATTTCTACATCTGTAGTTTAAAAAATTATTAGACTGCCCTCTGGGCAGGCTTATCGACTAGTATATATACAGTATAATTATATATACAGTATATGTGTGTGATACCGTCTCTGGTTGTGCACTCTCACAAACAAAACAGGATCAAACTACCAGGGTGCCAAAATGCAGCTTACAAACAAAATAGAAGATGACACTCACTGGATTTACATGCAGAATCAAACCTTTAATATATCATATGTGACTTTTTGGGGAAAACCTCCCCTTCCTCAGACAGCAAACAATAGTGAACAACTCAGTTAAATAGCATAAACCCCACCCCCAACTTAAAAAAAACACCAAGAGGTTACTATGGTAACTTAGATTAAACAAAAAAAGTGAGAGTGTTATACAAATTCACACAAAATCACTATAATACATAATCATAACCATAAATCAGTGAATCATAGACATACATAATGCATCCAAAATGTAAATACATGTGCATTAACATTGAAGTGTTGAATTGTCACAATGAAGGTCAAGTTGAAGGAATGGGCCAAAGACTGGATGTGGGGAGTGAAAGAGAGAGGTGAGCCAATTGTGACCCCAAGTTATCAGGCATGTGATGTTGGGGTAATGATGTTTTATCAAAAGTTATACAAACTTTGGGGTGAGATTTTGGAAGAGGGGGGAAATAAAGAGCTCTGTTTTGGATGGATTTAGCTTAAGGTAGTGAGAGGACATCCATGGTGACATATTAGAAAGACAGTTAATAAAATGACTTAGTAAGGAAGGGGATAGGTCTGGTGCAGAGAGGTAGATTTGGGTATCATGAGTCTACAAATGATATTGAAACCTGTGGGACTTTATTAAAGAACCTAAGGATAATGAATAAATTGAGAAGAATAGAGTACCAAGGACCAGGCCTTGTAGTATGCCTATAGTGATGTCCCGAACTGTTCGCCCGCGAAAGGTTCACAGCGAACATAGGTTGTTCGCGTTCGCATTTGTGGGCGAACACATGGCAATGTTCGATCCGCCCCTATGTGTCATCATTGTGGAAACTTTGACCCTTTATGTCACAGCCGCCTGACACATTAGAGCCAATCAACATCAGACACTCCCTCACAGACACTCCCAGCTACTCGGAATCCGCCATTTTAGACTCATAACGACCTTGCTTTTTTAATGATAGGATGTGTTATGTTTTTGCTCCTGACATTCATAGGAAAAACATAGCTAGGCTAGTGTATTTACAGTCCAGAAGGACTACACTCATCTCTGCTGCAAGCACAGCACACCAAAAAGCCCTTTTTAGGGCTATATTTCGTGCCGTTTTTTTTTTTTTTTCTTCTTTTTTTATTAGCATTTGCCTGGCTTTCAGCTGTGTGTTTAAGGCTCACAGCATATGCTGTGACTACTGCCACCACTGATATCTCCCTAACAACATTAGTTTAAATTTAACTAACCCAAAAATATAATTATTTTTCTAGTGTAATTTTTTTTCATTTTCTATCAGGCCAGTGTCACACAGCATATACTCTGGTTCATTGCTCTGTGCCAGCCAGCAGCCAGCAGTGTTAATATCCGTTTATAACATTATTTTTAATTTAAAAAAAAAACACAAAAAAATATTTTTCTAGTGTAATCTAATTACATTTACTATCATGCCTGTGTCTGTCAGGCTCACTCAGCATTAATATACCTCTTTTTTTTTCAGTCTTTTGGTTAATTGGTCTGTGCCAGGCAGCCACCCAGCACTCATATCTATTTTTCTTTCACCTTAATTTTAATATAAAAAAAAAAAAGTTTAAATTTGTTTGCTAGTGTAATCAAATCTAATTTTATATCCGGCCTGTGTGTTTTGCTGACATAGAGAGCCTACTGTGTTTACTTGCTGCCCTCCCTAGTCTATGAGCCACGACTCATATGTGTTTAACCTTTTTTTAATTCCCCCCCAAAAAAAATAATTTCAATCATTTTTCTAGTGTAATCTAATAGTATTTTCTATCAGGCGTGTGTGTATCCGACATACATAGCCTACTGTTTTTAATAGCTGCCCTTCCAAGGCTATCAGCCACGACTCATATGTATGTGCTTAACCTTTTTCTTAAAATTTCCAAAAAAAGTCTTTAAATCATTATGCTAGTGTAATCTAATTGTATTTTCTATCAGGCCTGTGTCTAACTGTATATCTGACTTACACAGCATACTGTTGTTATAATTGCTGCCCTACGTAGCAGCCAGCCAGTGCGACCACTCATAGAGTCATATGTGCATTGCACTTCTTAACATAATTTTAATATTAAAATCTAAAATTTTAAAATATTTTGCTAGTGTAATGTAACTTAATTTTCTATCAGTCCTGTGTTTTTGTCACTTACACAGCATACTGTGTTAAATTACTGCCCTACCTACCATCCACGACTCATATCTGCCAGCCTGTCTGCCAGGCCCAAGTAGCCAATTAGTGGCACCAATCACAATTCTTGTAACAGTAATAAAAAAATAAAAAAACATAATTTTTTGGACTGCAAATATTCAGTCTCCTAGGGCCATTGAATTTCATTTACCTCCTGCCTGCCACTGCCAGCCTTTTGTGCCAGGCCGTCTAGCCAACTATTTACACCAATAATAATTGTTGTCACAGTCAGACAGTATAGTTATTAATTTAAATAAAAAAAAAATTTTGTGTTGATCTTAACCCTCAGTTTTTTCGTGCCTTTGAATTGCACTTTTCTACAGCCTTCCAAGCCTGTGTGCCAGGCCTACTTAAAAAATATTTACACCAATCATATTTGTTGTGACAGTATTCTAATAATTAAAAATTAAAATTTTTGTTAATAGTTGCTGTGATTTGAATCGTCAGTTTGCTGGTGCCATTGAAACGCACTTTCCTCCTGCCTTGCAACCTGCTGTGAGCCAGGCCCCCACCTAGCCAATTGTTGTCAGCAATCATATTTCTGTTAACAGTATTGCAAAAATTGTCAATCATCACTGTTTAGACTGTCAGTAATCAGTCTCCTAGTGTCCTTGAATTGCATCTCCCTCCTGCCTGCCATCCTTTTGTGCCAGGCCGTCTTGCCAACTATTAACACCAATCCTAATTTTTTGTCACAGTATAGTTACTAATTAAAATTAAAAAAATCTTTATTGTTGATGATCTTAACCCTCAGTTTGCTCGTGCCTTTGAATTGCACTTTTCTACAGCCTTCCAAGCCTGTGTGCCAGGCCTACTTAAAAAATATTTACACCAATCATATTTGTTGTGACAGTATTCTAATAATTAAAAATTAAAATTTTTGGTAATAGTTGCTGTGATTTGAATCATCAGTTTGCTGGTGCCATTGAAACGCACTTTCCTCCTGCCTTGCAGCCTGCTGTGAGCCAGGCCCCCACCTAGCCAATTGTTGTCAGCAATCATATTTCTGTTAACAGTATTGCAAAAATTGTCAATCATCACTGTTTAGACTGTCAGTAATCAGTCTCATAGTGTCCTTGAATTGCATCTCCCTCCTGCCTGCCATCCTTTTGTGCCAGGCCGTCTTGCCAACTATTTACACCAATCCAAATATTTTGTCACAGTATAGTTACTAATTACAATTAAAAAAATCTTTATTGTTGATGATCTTAATCCTCAGTTTGCTCGTGCCCTAGAATAGCACTTTTCTACAGCCTTCCAAGCCTGTGTGCCAGGCCTACTTAAAAAATATTTACACCAATCATATTTGTTGTGACAGTATTCTAATAATTAAAAATTAAAATTTTTGGTAATAGTTGCTGTGATTTGAATCGTCAGTTTGCTGGTGCCATTGAAACGCACTTTCCTCCTGCCTTGCAGCCTGCTGTGAGCCAGGCCCCCACCTAGCCAATTGTTGTCAGCAATCATATTTCTGTTAAAAGTATTGCAAAAATTGTCAATCATCACTGTTTAGACTGTCAGTAATCAGTCTCCTAGTGTCCTTGAATTGCATCTCCCTCCTGCCTGCCATCCTTTTGTGCCAGGCCGTCTTGCCAACTATTTACACCAATCCAAATATTTTGTCACAGTATAGTTACTAATTACAATTAAAAAAATCTTTATTGTTGATGATCTTAACCCTCAGTTTGCTCGTGCCTTTGAATTGCACTTTTCTACAGCCTTCCAAGCCTGTGTGCCAGGCCTACTTAAAAAATATTTACACCAATCATATTTGTTGTGACAGTATTCTAATAATTAAAAATTAAAATTTTTGGTAATAGTTGCTGTGATTTGAATCGTCAGTTTGCTGCTGCCATTGAATAACACTTTCCTCCTGCCTTGCAGCCTGCTGTGAGCCAGGCCCACCTAGCCAATTGTTGTCAGCAATCATATTTCTGTTAACAGTATTGCAAAAATTGTCAATCATCACTGTTTAGACTGTCAGTAATCAGTCTCCTAGTGTCCTTGAATTGCATCTCCCTCCTGCCTGCCATCCTTTTGTGCCAGGCCGTCTTGCCAACTATTTACACCAATCCTAATTTTTTGTCACAGTATAGTTACTAATTACAATTAAAAAAATCTTTATTGTTGATTATCTTAATCCTCAGTTTGCTCGTGCCCTAGAATAGCACTTTTCTACAGCCTTCCAAGCCTGTGTGCCAGGCCTACTTAAAAAATATTTACACCAATCATATTTGTTGTGACAGTATTCTAATAATTAAAAATTAATTTTTTTGGTAATATTTGCTGTGATTTGAAACCTCAGTTTGCTGGTGCCATTGAAACGCACTTTCCTCCTGCCTTGCAGCCTGCTGTGAGCCAGGCCCCCACCTAGCCAATTGTTGTCAGCAATCATATTTCTTTTAACAGTATTGCAAAAATTGTCAATCATCACTGTTTTGACTGTCATTAATCAGTCTCCTAGTGTCCTTGAATTGCATCTCCCTCCTGCCTGCCATCCTTTTGTGCCAGGCCGTCTTGCCAACTATTTACACCAATCCTAATTGTTGTCACAGTATAGTTACTAATTAAAATTAAAAAAATCTTGATTGTTGATCTTAATCCTCATTTTGCTTGTGCCATTGAATTGCACTTTTCTACTGCCTGCCAGCCTGTGTGCCAGGCCCAACTATCCAATTAGTGCTAGCAATCATATTTCTTTTAACAGTATTGCAAAATTTGTCAATCAACACTGTTTTGACTGTCAATCTGCAGTCTACTAGTGCCCTTGAATTGCATTTTCCTCCTGCCTGCCTGCCTGTGTGCCAGTCCCAACTAGCCAATTAGTGCCACCACTCATATTTATTGTAACAGGATTGGAATTTTTGTTAATCATAACTGTTTTGACTGTGATTCTTCAGTCTCCTAGTGCCATTGAATTGCAGTTTCCTTTCTCCCAGCGTGTGTGCCAGACAGGCTCATTTGCCAAATAGTGCCAAACAATCATATTTGTTGCCACAGTACTAGTAATATTTAAAAAAATTAACAATTTGTGATTTTTAAAACATCTGTCTTTTTTGTTGTTGTCAGTCTCACTGCGTATACTGTGCCCACTTTCACAGTGCCACCACTCAATTGGTGTAATAGTATTGTTAGTGTCCATTTAAAAAAAAATGACAGGCAGAGGCAGGCCACCCCGCAGGTTCCGTGGTCGTGGTGCTGTGATTCCTTTAGACCCTACAAATATGCACATTGTTCAGACGCCGGGTGCCAGGGGGGATGCAAAAACTTCTGAGGAGGACCTAGTTGAATGGCTAACACAGGAAACCCAATCTTCTTCAGCTTCCGCTGCTAGTCCTCCTAACCTTGACGCACCATCAAAGTCCAGCTGTGCTTTGGGCAGGTCTCAAGTGACCAGTGACACTCCGCCGCCTGTCGCCACCACCAACACTAGCACCACAGCCGCTTCACTTGATCTGTCACAGGAGTTATTGACACATCATTTTGAAGAAATGAGTGATGCGCAACCATCATTGACAGAGGATGTAGATAATAGTGATCAGTCTCAGTCAGGCAGCATTACCGACATGGAGGTACGGTGTGATGATGATGGTGATGTTGTACCCACTGCTGCTTCCTTTCTTGATGTTTCAGATACAAGTGAAGCGGTTGATGATGATGTGTCGGTGGATGTCACGTGGGTGCCTGCTAGAAGAGAAGAAGAAGAGGGGGAAAGTTCAGATGGGGAGACAGAGAGGAGGAGGAGGAGGAGGAGACGATTTGGAAGCACGGGGAGGTCGTCTCAAGGAGCTAGTGGCACAGTCAGACAGCATGCATCGTCACCAGGGGTCAGCCAGACAGCCCGCCGACGCCCATCAACGCATGCTGTTGCCACCACCAGAATGCCGTCATCGCAGATCTCAGCAGTGTGGCATTTTTTTTGTGTGTCTGCCTCTGACAACAGCGATGCCATTTGCAACCTGTGCCAAAAGAAACTGAGTCGTGGGAAGTCCAACAGCCACCTAGGTACAACTGCTTTGCGAAGGCACATGGTCTCCCATCACAAAGGCCGATGGGAAGAACACATGAGTAGAAGCAGCACACAAAGTGAAAGCCACCCTCCTCCTCCTGCTCCAGCATCTTCAGCCACGTCAACCAGTGCTGTCCTCCTTACCCCCGCTCAACCATCCTCCACTCAGTCTCTCTTACGTAGCAGTTCCTGGTCATCTGCCCACAGTCAGGTGTCTGTCAAGGACATGTTTGAGCGTAAGAAGCCAATTTCTCAAAGTCACCCCCTTGCCCGGCATCTGAAAGCTGGCTTGTCTGAACTCTTAGCCCGCCAGCTTTTATCATACAAGCTGGTGGAATCTGATGCTTTCAAAAAATTTGTATCTATTGGGACACCGCAGTGGAAGGTACCTGGCAGAAATTTATTTTCACAAAAGGCAATCCTAAACCTGTACTCTGTTGTGAGAAAGGAAGTTATGGCATGTCTGGCACACAGCGTTGGGGCAAGGGTCCATATGACCACGGATAGCTGGTCTGCAAAGCATGGTCAGGGCAGGTATATCACCTACACTGCGCATTGGGTAAACCTGCTGACTTCTGACAAGCATGGAATGCGTGGCTCTGCAGAAGAGTTGGTGACACCGCCACGACTTGCAGGCAGGCCTGCTGCTACCTCCTCTACTCCTCCTACTCCATCCTCTTCCATAACCTCTTCCTCGGCTGAGTCCTCTTCAACTTCTGCGTCTTGCTCCACATCTATGGCACCCCCCCAGCTCCCCAGGTACTATTCTACATCCCGGGTATGGCAGTGTCACGCCGTCTTGGGGTTGACTTGCCTGAAAGCGGAGAGTCACACCGCACCAGCACTCCTGACCGCCCTGAACGCACAGGTGGATCAGTGGCTTACTCCGCACCAACTGGAGATTGGCAAGGTTGTTTCTGACAATGGAAGTAATTTGGTGGCGGCATTGAAATTGGGCAAGTTGACACATGTGCCGTGCATGGCACATGTGTGTAATCTGATTGTACAACGATTTGTCCATAAGTACCCAGGCTTACAGGACGTCCTGAAGCAGGCCAGGAAGGTGTGTGGCCATTTCAGGCGTTCCTACACGGCCATGGCGCACTTGTCTGATATCCAGCGTCAAAACAACCTGCCAGTGAGGCGCTTGATTTGCGACAGCCCGACACGGTGGAATTCAACACTCCTAATGTTTGACCGCCTGCTCCAACAAGAAAAAGCTGTTAATGAGTATTTGTATGACCGGGGTGCTAGGACAGACTCTGGGGAGCTGGGGATATTTTTGCCAAATTACTGGACGCTCATGCGCAATGCCTGTAGGCTCATGCGTCCTTTTGAGGAGGTGACAAACCTTGTCAGTCGCACCGAAGGCACCATCAGCGACATCATACCATTTGTTTTCTTCCTGGAGCGTGCCCTGCGAAGAGTGCTGGATCCGGCAGTAGATGAGCGTGAAGAGGAAGAGTTGTGGTGTCCATCACCCCCACAAACAGCCGAATCAGCATTGCTTGCTGGACCTGCGGCAACGCAGGAAGAGGATTGTGAGGAAGAGGAGTCAGAGTAGGAATGTGGCTTTGGGGAGGATGAGGAGGAGGAAGACCGAGCACAACAGTCATCCCAGGGTGCTCGTTGTTGTCACCTCTCTGGTACCCGTGGTGTTGTACGTGGCTGGGGGGAAGAAGATACCATCAGTGAGATCAGTGAGGAGGAGGAACGCGACATGATTAGCTCAGCATCCAACCTTGTTCAAATGGGTTCTTTCATGCTGTCGTGCCTGTTGAGGGACCCTCGTATAAAAAAGCTGAAGGAGAACGACCTGTACTGGGTGTCCACACTCCTCGACCCCCGGTATAAGCATAAAGTGCCTGAAATGTTACTAAATTCCCGCAAGTCGGAAAGGATGGAGCATTTTCATAATAAATTAAAAACTATGCTTTATACAGCGTATAAGGGTGATGTCACAGCACCACGGGAATGTAACAGGGGAAGATATGAAATTAATCCTCCTCCTCCCACGACCACGGCGGCAAGGACCGGGCACTTTCCTGACGTCATGTTGATGGAGGACATGCGTACCTTTTTAACTCCCATGCACCATCAGAGCCTTTCGGGATCCAGCCTTAGAGAAAGACTCAACCGACAGGTAGCAGACTACCTAGCTTTAACTGCGGATCTCGACACTCTCAGGAGCGATGGACCCCTTGACTACTGGGTGTGCAGGCTGGACTTGTGGCCTGAGCTATCCCAATTTGCAATGGAACTTCTGGCCTGCCCCGCTTCAAGTGTCCTGTCCGAAAGGACTTTTAGTGCAGCAGGAGGTTTTGTCACTGAGAAGAGAAGTCGCCTAGGTCAAAAAAGCCTTGACTATCTCACTTTTATAAAAATGAATGAGGGCTGGATCCCGAAGGGACTGACATTGGGCGATACATTTGAATAAAAAACTACTGATGATGATATGAGCTGCCTTGGGCTACAACTGGTACACAGGCTGGCCTTTTTTTTTTGGTTATAAAGACGGAGGACTTGCTTGACTTATCCGCCAACAACTAGTGTTCAATCCACAAGCTTTTAGGGCACTTTATAAATGTTTTTCAAACATCGATTTTTCTGGCCGCTGCTACAGCAGTTGCTCCAACAATACCCCAATGTTTCAGTCATTTGTACATTCCTAATTTTTCTGGCCTCTGCTGCATCTCTGTGGGTACAAAACTCAAATAAAAAAAATAAGGCACATAACACTAGTGATTAAACTGTTACGAATTGTACAACTTTACACACCACTCATATACGGTGGACCATTCAATTGAACGCAAAATGCAACAAATTTGAAAGAGTAGGACCGACCAAGCATCTTTATCCGTCTCTTGGTTGATCTAAATTATCTCTGTGTTCCATCTATGACATACCTGTACTCTATTGTGCAAAAGGGTGGCATATGTTTTGTTTCATGCTGTTGTGCCAGTTGCGGGTCGTGGCCCATGATATAAAAAGGCTGAAGGAGAACGACCTGTAGTAATGGTTGCCCCATCCAGTTTTTATAAAAATGTTCCTGGTTCCTCTCAATTATCTTTGGGTTTCTAAAATGGATGCCATACCTGTACTCGCTTGTGCAAAAGGATGGCATATGTGGTGGTGTTTCCTGCAGTTGTTTCTGTTGAGGGTGCTGGACCCTCTTATAAAAAAGCTGAAGGTTAACGACCTGGAGTGGGAGTCCAAGCATGGTTTTTGGTGCTATTTCACATTTACAAACAATTATCTGTGGGTTTCACAAATCAATGCAGTACCAGTACTCTATTGTTCCAAAGTATGCCATATGTTCTCTTTCCTGCTGGTATTTTGTTTGAGGGTCCTGGACACTCTTATAGAAAGGCCTAAGGTGAAAGAGGTGTACTGGGTGTCCACTCATTTTTATTTTCTATTTCTCATTTGACCTAAATTATCTCTGGTTTTGTAAAATCAATGCCGTACCTGTACTCTATTGTTCAAAAGGATGCCATACGTCCTCTTTCCTGCTGGTGTTTTTTTTGAGTGTCCAGGACCATCTTATAAAAAGGCCTAAGGAGAAAGAGGTGTACTGGTTGGCCACTCATTTTTATTTTTCTATTTAACAATTGACCAAAATGATCTCTGGGTTTGTAAAATCAATGATGTACCTGTACTCTATTGTTCAAAAGGATGCCATACGTCCTCTTTCCTGCTGGTGTTTTTTTGAGGGTCCAGGACCCTCTTATAAAAAGGCCTAAGGAGAAAGAGGTGTACTGGCTGTCCATTGAATCATTTTTTTAATTCAAATTTACATTTTAAAAAAAAATTCTATGGGTTTCTAAAATCTATGCCTTTCCTGTACTCTATTGTTCAAAAGTATGCCATATGTCCTCTTTCCTGCTGGTTTTTTGTTTGAGGGTCCTGGACCCTCTTATAAAAAGGCATTATGGATAAAGAATTGTACCTGGTGTCCATCCAATCTTTTTTTTTAATTCAAATTCACGGTTGCAACAAATTATCCCCGGGTTTCTAAAATCAATGCCTTTCCTATAATCTTTTTTTCACAAAGGATGCCATATGTCCTCTTTCCTACTGCTGGTTTTGTTTAGTGTCCTGGAGCCTCTGCTAAAAAGGCCGAAGGATAAAGAAGTGTACTGGGTGTCTATTCAATGTTTGTTTAGATTTCACAGTTGTAACTTATTTTTTCTGTCTTTCAAAAATCAATGTCTTTCCTGTAATCTATTTTTCAAAAGGATGCCATATGTCCACTTTCATGCTGTTCTTTCTGTTGAGGCTCCGGGACACTCTTTTAAAAAGGCCTAAGGATAAAGAAGTGTACTGGGTGTCCAATCAATGTTTTTTCTCTATTTCCCGGGTCATATAACTGATCTCTGTGTTTCTAAAATCAATGCCTTTCCTGTAATCTAATTTTCAAAAGTATGCCATATGTCCTCTTTCCTGCTGGTGTTTTTTTTGAGGGTCCAGGACCCTCTTATAAAAAGGCCTAAGGAGAAAGTGGTGTACTGGGTGTCCATCGAATCATTTTTTTTATTCAAATTTACATTTGCAAAAAATTATCTATGGGTTTCTAAAATCAATGCCTTTCCTGTACTCTTACTGTATTGTTAAAAAGTATGCCATATGTCCCCTTTCCTGCTGGTGTTTTGTTTGAGGGTCCTGGACCCTCTTATAAAAAGGCCTAGGGAGAAAGAATTGTACTGGGTGTCCATCCAACCATTTTTTTTATTCAAATTCACGGTTGCAACAAATTATCCCTGAGTTTCTAAAATCAATGCCTTTCCTATAATCTTTTTTTCACAAAGGATGCCATATGTCCTCTTTCCTACTGCTGGTTTTGTTGAGTGTCCTGGAGCCTCTGCTCAAAAGGCAGAAGGATAAAGAAGTGTACTGGGTGTCTATTCAATGTTTTTTTAGATTTCCCGTTTGTAACAATTTTTTTCTGTCTTTCTAAAATCAATGCCTTTCCTGTAATCTATTTTTCAAAAGGATGCCATATGTCCTCTTTCATGCTGTTCTTTCTGTTGAGGCTCCGGGACACTCTTCTAAAAAGGCCTAAGGATAAATAAGTGTACTGGGTGTATAATCTATGTTTTTTTAGATTTCACGGTTGCAACTAATGATCTCTGTGTTTCTAAAATCAATGCCTTTCCTGTAATCTAATTTTCTAAAGTATGCCATATGTCCTCTTTCATGCTGCTGGTTTTGTGGAGGGTCCTGGAGCCTCTGCTAAAAAGGCCTAAGGATAAATAAGTGTACTTGGTGTGTAATCAAAGTTTTTTGTGATTTCACGGTTGCAACTAATGATCTCTGTGTTTCTAAAATCAATGCCTTTCCTGTAATCTAATTTTCAAAAGTATGCCATATGTCCTCTTTCCTGCTGGTGTTTTTTTTGAGGGTCCAGGACCCTCTTATAAAAAGGCCTAGGGAGAAAGAATTGTACTGGGTGCCCATCCAACCATTTTTTTTATTCAAATTCACGGTTGCAACAAATTATCCCCAAATTTCTAAAATCAATGCCTTTCCTATAATCTTTTTTTCACAAAGGATGCCATATGTCCTCTTTCCTACTGCTGGTTTTGTTGAGTGTCCTGGAGCCTCTGCTCAAAAGGCCGAAGGATAAAGAAGTGTACTGGGTGTCTATTCAATGTTTTTTTAGATTTCCCGTTTGTAACAATTTTTTTCTGTCTTTCTAAAATCAATGCCTTTCCTGTAATCTATTTTTCAAAAGGATGCCATATGTCCTCTTTCATGCTGTTCTTTCTGTTGAGGCTCCGGGACACTCTTCTAAAAAGGCCTAAGGATAAATAAGTGTACTGGGTGTATAATCTATGTTTTTTTAGATTTCACGGTTGCAACTAATGATCTCTGTGTTTCTAAAATCAATGCCTTTCCTGTAATCTAATTTTCTAAAGTATGCCATATGTCCTCTTTCATGCTGCTGGTTTTGTGGAGGGTCCTGGAGCCTCTGCTAAAAAGGCCTAAGGATAAATAAGTGTACTTGGTGTGTAATCAAAGTTTTTTGTGATTTCACGGTTGCAACTAATGATCTCTGTGTTTCTAAAATCAATGCCTTTCCTGTACTCTAATTTTCTAAAGGATGCATATGTCCTCTTTCAAGCTACTGGTTTTGTGGAGGGTCCTGGTGCCTCTGCTAAAAAGGCCTAAGGATAAAGAAGTGTACTGGGTGTATAATCTATGTTTTTTTTAGATTCCACGTTTGCAAAAAATTATCCACGGGTTTCTAAAATCAATGCCTTTCCAGTAATCTATTATTCACAAGGATGCCATATGTACTTTTTGATGCTGTTGTTTCGGTTGAGGCTCCGGGAGCCTCTTATTAAAAAGTCCTAATGAAAAATAAGTGTACTGGGTGTCTAATCAATGTTTTTTTCGATTTACCGTTTGCAACTAATGATCTCTGTGTTTCTGAAATCAATGCCTTTCCTATAATCATTTTTTCCAAAGGATGCTATATATCCTCTTTCCTGCTGCTGGTTTTGTCGAGGGTCCTGGAGCCTCTGCTGCGCATAATAAAGAAAAAAAAAAAATTTAACTTGACTTAATAACTGAAGCATGACTTCAGGAGTCAGGTGTGGTCGTAGGTAGTGGTTGTTGTTAGCAGATTATTTTTATTGCAAGTTGCAATTGCCACAGCGTGCATAAAATGTGCGTCACTAGTCCAAATTTTAATTTTTTTTTTTTTCATTCATGATTAGTTTGGGGTACGGCGCAATATTGGAAACGCAAAAAACAGGTCTCCGTACCCGTTGATATAAGGGGTGACTACTACTGCTTTTACCAGGCTCCTCTTGGATAGCCCCAGAAAGTGCGACTATGAATCCCAAAAAGAAAATTAAATTAAGGTTGAAAACTAACTCCAAAGTAATTTGTAAGACCTGGAGCTCCTCAAACACACGTCCTACCTTAACAGCTATAGGCTCCACAACCCAAATCTTACCTTTTTAATGCCAATTGATATTGCCACAGCTGGAATAACAGTAACTAACATGTGCGTCACCACAGTCTCCGAATCTATTGTCGGATGTATACAAAAACAACAATAAAGAATTCCTTTTGGGGCGCAAAGAGATGGCTACCGGAACACTCCAGGAACTTCACAAAAGTGGCTGTCTTGTGTTTCTGGTGATGTTGTAGACATCTGGGTAGTGTACAGGGAGGGCAAAAATCCTCTCCATCTCTGTGCACCACAGGACAGGACGTCCTTGTCATCCATAAGCACATGAAATTGCTGGCATTTTTGTTGCTTCAAGAAGTTCATTTTTTGTGGTGATAGATAGTACTGAATTAAATAAACTTTGGTTTCCTACCATACTCAATACAATCTTGTTGTTCAAGCTTCGGACTTGCTGTGGGAAACAGTGGGCTGTCCATAACAGGAAGATGATTTAGACAGAAGTAACGGGCTCTGCTTGCAGGTGACACATGTTTATCGTCAATCATCAAAGGGCTTGCGTGCAGAATATGGCTGATGGCCCCTTATTCACATGTTTGTCCAGAGCAACAACATTTGCAAACAGCCAGAATTGAGCTTCAATTACCAAATGCTGATATTCAATAAATAGACAAACAGTGCCTTAAAAAACACATTTGCAATATGGATTCACCAGAGCAAGGTCATTGCTAGTATTTCCCACAATAACAAAATTAAAATGACACAACTCCACAATCTTCCCCTTCACATTATTATTGTCACACTCCATTGTACTCCTATGCCCACCTCCCTGCTCTTGTTTTTGTTGAGGGTCCTGGAGCCTCTGCTAAAACAGAATTTATGTTTACCTGATAAATTACTTTCTCCAACGGTGTGTCCGGTCCACGGCGTCATCCTTACTTGTGGGATATTCTCTTCCCCAACAGGAAATGGCAAAGAGCCCAGCAAAGCTGGTCACATGATCCCTCCTAGGCTCCGCCTACCCCAGTCATTAGACCGACGTTAAGGAGGAATATTTGCATAGGAGAAACCATATGGTACCGTGGTGACTGTAGTTAAAGAAAATAAATTATCAGACCTGATTAAAAAAACCAGGGCGGGCCGTGGACCGGACACACCGTTGGAGAAAGTAATTTATCAGGTAAACATAAATTCTGTTTTCTCCAACATAGGTGTGTCCGGTCCACGGCGTCATCCTTACTTGTGGGAACCAATACCAAAGCTTTAGGACACGGATGAAGGGAGGGAGCAAATCAGGTCACCTAAATGGAAGGCACCACGGCTTGCAAAACCTTTCTCCCAAAAATAGCCTCAGAAGAAGCAAAAGTATCAAACTTGTAAAATTTGGTAAAAGTGTGCAGTGAAGACCAAGTCGCTGCCCTACATATCTGATCAACAGAAGCCTCGTTCCTGAAGGCCCATGTGGAAGCCACAGCCCTAGTGGAATGAGCTGTGACTCTTTCGGGAGGCTGCCGTCCGGCAGTCTCGTAAGCCAATCTGATGATGCTTTTAATCCAAAAAGAGAGAGAGGTAGAAGTTGCTTTTTGACCTCTCCTTTTACCGGAATAAACAACAAACAAGGAAGATGTTTGTCTAAAATCCTTTGTAGCATCTAAATAGAATTTTAGAGCGCGAACAACATCCAAATTGTGCAACAAACGTTCCTTCTTTGAAACTGGTTTCGGACATAGAGAAGGTACGATAATCTCCTGGTTAATGTTTTTGTTAGAAACAACTTTTGGAAGAAAACCAGGTTTAGTACGTAAAACCACCTTATCTGCATGGAACACCAGATAAGGAGGAGAACACTGCAGAGCAGATAATTCTGAAACTCTTCTAGCAGAAGAAATTGCAACTAAAAACAAAACTTTCCAAGATAATAACTTAATATCAACGGAATGCAAGGGTTCAAACGGAACCCCCTGAAGAACTGAAAGAACTAAATTGAGACTCCAAGGAGGAGTCAAAGGTTTGTAAACAGGCTTAATTCTAACCAGAGCCTGAACAAAGGCTTGAACATCTGGCACAGCGGCCAGCTTTTTGTGAAGTAACACAGACAAGGCAGAAATCTGTCCCTTCAGGGAACTTGCAGATAATCCTTTTTCCAATCCTTCTTGAAGGAAGGATAGAATCCTAGGAATCTTAACCTTGTCCCAAGGGAATCCTTTAGATTCACACCAACAGATATATTTTTTCCAAATTTTGTGGTAAATCTTTCTAGTTACAGGCTTTCTGGCCTGAACAAGAGTATCGATAACAGAATCTGAGAACCCTCGCTTCGATAAGATCAAGCGTTCAATCTCCAAGCAGTCAGCTGGAGTGAAACCAGATTCGGATGTTCGAACGGACCCTGAACAAGAAGGTCTCGTCTCAAAGGTAGCTTCCAAGGAGGAGCCGATGACCTATTCACCAGATCTGCATACCAAGTCCTGCGTGGCCACGCAGGAGCTATCAAGATCACCGACGCCCTCTCCTGATTGATCCTGGCTACCAGCCTGGGGATGAGAGGAAACGGCGGGAACACATAAGCTAGTTTGAAGGTCCAAGGTGCTACTAGTGCATCCACTAGAGCCGCCTTGGGATCCCTGGATCTGGACCCGTAGCAAGGAACTTTGAAGTTCTGACGAGAGGCCATCAGATCCATGTCTGGAATGCCCCACAGCTGAGTGACTTGGGCAAAGATTTCCGGATGGAGTTCCCACTCCCCCGGATGCAATGTCTGACGACTCAGAAAATCCGCTTCCCAATTTTCCACTCCTGGGATGTGGATAGCAGACAGGTGGCAGGAGTGAGACTCCGCCCATAGAATGATTTTGGTCACTTCTTCCATCGCCAGGGAACTCCTTGTTCCCCCCTGATGGTTGATGTACGCAACAGTTGTCATGTTGTCTGATTGAAACCGTATGAACTTGGCCCTCGCTAGCTGAGGCCAAGCCTTGAGAGCATTGAATATCGCTCTCAGTTCCAGAATATTTATCGGTAGAAGAGATTCTTCCCGAGACAAAAGACCCTGAGCTTTCAGGGATCCCCAGACCGCGCCCCAGCCCATCAGACTGGCGTCGGTCGTGACAATGACCCACTCTGGTCTGCGGAATGTCATCCCTCGTGACAGGTTGTCCAGGGACAGCCACCAACGGAGTGAGTCTCTGGTCTTCTGATTTACTTGTATCTTCGGAGACAAATCTGTATAGTCCCCATTCCACTGACTGAGCATGCACAGTTGTAATGGTCTTAGATGAATGCGTGCAAAAGGAACTATGTCCATTGCCGCTACCATCAACCCGATCACTTCCATGCACTGAGCTATGGAAGGAAGGGGAACGGAATGAAGTATCCGACAAGAGTCTAGAAGTTTTGTTTTTCTGGCCTCTGTCAGAAAAATCCTCATTTCTAAGGAGTCTATTATTGTTCCCAAGAAGGGAACCCTTGTTGACGGAGATAGAGAACTCTTTTCCACGTTCACTTTCCATCCGTGAGATCTGAGAAAGGCCAGGACAATGTCCGTGTGAGCCTTTGCTTGAGGAAGGGACGACGCTTGAATCAGAATGTCGTCCAAGTAAGGTACTACCGCAATGCCCCTTGGTCTTAGCACAGCTAGAAGGGACCCTAGTACCTTTGTGAAAATCCTTGGAGCAGTGGCTAATCCGAAAGGAAGCGCCACGAACTGGTAATGTTTGTCCAGGAATGCGAACCTCAGGAACCGATGATGTTCCTTGTGGATAGGAATATGTAGATACGCATCCTTTAAATCCACCGTGGTCATGAATTGACCTTCCTGGATGGAAGGAAGAATAGTTCGAATGGTTTCCATCTTGAACGATGGAACCTTGAGAAACTTGTTTAAGATCTTGAGATCTAAGATTGGTCTGAACGTTCCCTCTTTTTTGGGAACTATAAACAGATTGGAGTAGAACCCCATCCCTTGTTCTCTTAATGGAACGGGATGAATCACTCCCATTTTTAACAGGTCTTCTACACAATGTAAGAATGCCTGTCTTTTTATGTGGTCTGAAGACAACTGAGACCTGTGGAACCTCCCCCTTGGGGGAAGTCCCTTGAATTCCAGAAGATAACCTTGGGAGACTATCTCTAGCGCCCAAGGATCCAGAACATCTCTTGCCCAAGCCTGAGCGAAGAGAGAGAGTCTGCCCCCCACCAGATCCGGTCCCGGATCGGGGGCCAACATTTCATGCTGTCTTGGTAGCAGTGGCAGGTTTCTTGGCCTGCTTTCCCTTGTTCCAGCCTTGCATTGGTCTCCAAGCTGGCTTGGCTTGAGAAGTATTACCCTCTTGCTTAGAGGACGTAGCACCTTGGGCTGGTCCGTTTCTACGAAAGGGACGAAAATTAGGTTTATTTTTTGCCTTGAAAGGCCGATCCTGAGGAAGGGCGTGGCCCTTACCCCCAGTGATATCCGAGATAATCTCTTTCAAGTCAGGGCCAAACAGCGTTTTCCCCTTGAAAGGAATGTTAAGTAGCTTGTTCTTGGAAGACGCATCAGCCGACCAAGATTTCAACCAAAGCGCTCTGCGCGCCACAATAGCAAACCCAGAATTCTTAGCCGCTAACCTAGCCAATTGCAAAGTGGCGTCTAGGGTGAAAGAATTAGCCAATTTGAGAGCATTGATTCTGTCCATAATCTCCTCATAAGGAGGAGAATCACTGTCGACCGCCTTTATCAGCTCATCGAACCAGAAACATGCGGCTGTAGCGACAGGGACAATGCATGAAATTGGTTGTAGAAGGTAACCCTGCTGAACAAACATCTTTTTAAGCAAACCTTCTAATTTTTTATCCATAGGATCTTTGAAAGCACAACTATCCTCTATGGGTATAGTGGTGCGTTTGTTTAAAGTGGAAACCGCTCCCTCGACCTTGGGGACTGTCTGCCATAAGTCCTTTCTGGGGTCGACCATAGGAAACAATTTTTTAAATATGGGGGGAGGGACGAAAGGAATACCGGGCCTTTCCCATTCTTTATTAACAATGTCCGCCACCCGCTTGGGTATAGGAAAAGCTTCTGGGAGCCCCGGCACCTCTAGGAACTTGTCCATTTTACATAGTTTCTCTGGGATGACCAACTTGTCACAATCATCCAGAGTGGATAATACCTCCTTAAGCAGAATGCGGAGATGTTCCAACTTAAATTTAAATGCAATCACATCAGGTTCAGCTTGTTGAGAAATATTCCCTGAATCAGTAATTTCTCCCTCAGACAAAACCTCCCTGGCCCCATCAGACTGAGTTAGGGGCCCTTCAGAAATATTAATATCAGCGTCGTCATGCTCTTCAGTATCTAAAACAGAGCAGTCGCGCTTACGCTGATAAGTGTTCATTTTGGCTAAAATGTTTTTGACAGAATTATCCATTACAGCCGTTAATTGTTGCATAGTAAGGAGTATTGGCGCGCTAGATGTACTAGGGGCCTCCTGAGTGGGCAAGACTCGTGTAGACGAAGGAGGGAATGATGCAGTACCATGCTTACTCCCCTCACTTGAGGAATCATCTTGGGCATCATTGTCATTGTCACATAAATCACATTTATTTAAATGAATAGGAATTCTGGCTTCCCCACATTCAGAACACAGTCTATCTGGTAGTTCAGACATGTTAAACAGGCATAAACTTGATAACAAAGTACAAAAAACGTTTTAAAATAAAACCGTTACTGTCACTTTAAATTTTAAACTGAACACACTTTTTTACTGCAAATGCGAAAAAACATGAAGGAATTGTTCAAAATTCACCAAATTTTCACCACAGTGTCTTAAAGCCTTAAAAGTATTGCACACCAAATTTGGAAGCTTTAACCCTTAAAATAACGGAACCGGAGCCGTTTTGAACTTTAACCCCTTTACAGTCCCTGGTATCTGCTTTGCTGAGACCCAACCAAGCCCCAAGGGGAATACGATACCAAATGACGCCTTCAGAAAGTCTTTTCTAAGTATCAGAGCTCCTCTCACATGCGACTGCATGCCATGCCTCTCAAAAACAAGTGCGCAACACCGGCGCGAAAATGAGGCTCTGCTTATGCTTTGGGAAAGCCCCTAAAGAATAAGGTGTCTAAAACAGTGCCTGCCGATATTATTATATCAAAATACCCAGATAAAATGATTCCTCAAGGCTAAATATGTGTTAATAATCGATTTAGCCCAAAAAAAGTCTACAGTCTTAATAAGCCCTTTTTGAAGCCCTTATTTACAATCGTAATAAACATGGCTTACCGGATCCCAGAGGGAAAATGACAGCTTCCAGCATTACATCGTCTTGTTAGAATGTGTCATACCTCAAGCAGCAAGAGACTGCTCACTGTTCCCCCAACTGAAGTTAATTGCTCTCAACAGTCCTGTGTGGAACAGCCATGGATTTTAGTGACGGTTGCTAAAATCATTTTCCTCATACAAACAGAAATCTTCATCTCTTTTCTGTTTCTGAGTAAATAGTACATACCAGCACTATTTCAAAATAACAAACTCTTGATTGAATAATAAAAACTACAGTTAAACACTAAAAAACTCTAAGCCATCTCCGTGGAGATGTTGCCTGTACAACGGCAAAGAGAATGACTGGGGTAGGCGGAGCCTAGGAGGGATCATGTGACCAGCTTTGCTGGGCTCTTTGCCATTTCCTGTTGGGGAAGAGAATATCCCACAAGTAAGGATGACGCCGTGGACCGGACACACCTATGTTGGAGAAAAAGGCCTAAGGATAAATAAGTGTACTTGGTGTATAATCGAAGTTTTTTGTGATTTCACGGTTGCAACTAATGATCTCTGTGTTTCTAAAATCAATGCCTTTCCTTTAATCTAATTTTCTAAAGGATGCCATATGTCCTCTTTCATGCTGCTGGTTTTGTGGAGGGTCCTGGAGCCTCTGCTAAAAAGGCCTAAGGATAAATAAGTGTACTTGGTGTATAATCGAAGTTTTTTGTGATTTCACGGTTGCAACTAATGATCTCTGTGTTTCTAAAATCAATGCCTTTCCTATAATCATTTTTTTCAAAAGGATGCCATATGTCCTCTTTCCTGCTGCTGGTTTTGTCGAGGGTCCTGGAGCCTCTGCTGCACATAATAAAGAAAAAAAAAATTAATTTAACTTGACTTAATAACTGAATCATGACTTCAGGAGTCAGGTGTGGTCGTAGGTAGTGGTTGTTGTTAGCAGATTATTTTTATTGCAAATTGCAATTGCCACAGCATGCATAAAATGTGCGTCACTAGTCCAAATTTTAATTTTTTTTTTTTCATTCAGGATTAGTTTGGGGTACGGCGCAATATTGGAAACGCAAAAAACAGGTCTCCGTACCCGTTGATATAAGGGGTGACTACTACTGCTTTTACCAGGCTCCTCTTGGATAGCCCCAGAAAGTGTGACTATGAATCCCAAAAAGAAAATTAAATTAAGGTTGAAAACTAACTCCAAAGTAACTTGTAAGACCTGGAGCTCCTCAAACACACGTCCTACCTTAACAGCTATAGGCTCCCCAACCCACAAACCTTAACTTTTTCATGCCAATTGATATTGCCACAGCTGGAACAACAGTAAATAACATGTGCGTCACCACAGTCTCCGAAGCTGTTGTCGGATGTATACAAAAACACTGATAAAGTATTCCTTTAGGAGCGCAAAGAGATGGCTACCGGAACACCAGGAACTTCACAAGAGTGGCTGTATTGGGTTTCTGGTGATGTTTGAGACATCTGGGTAGTGTACAGGGAGGGCAAAAATCACATGACGTCCTTGTCATCCATAAGCACATGAAATTGCTGGCATTTTTGTAGCTTCAAGAAGTTCATTTTTTTGTGGTGATAGATAGTACTGAATTAAATAAACTTTGGTTTCCTACCATACTCAAGACAATCTTGTATTTCAAAATTCGTACTTGCTGTGGGAAACAGTGGCCTGTCCATACCAGGAAGATGATTTAGACAGAAGTAACGAGCTCTGCTTGCAGGTGACACATGTTTATCGTCAATCATCAAAGGGGTTGCGTGCAGAATATGGCTGATGGCCCCTTATTCACATGTTTTTCCAGAGCCACAACATTTGCAAACAGCCAGAAGAAAGGTCGTTTCTCACCAGCCTAAGTTGAGCTTCATTTACCAAATGCTGATATTCAAAAAAATAGACAAACAGTGCCTTAAATAACACATTTGCGATATGGATTCACCAGAGCAAGGTCATTGCAAGTACTAAGTTCCCACGATAACAACATTAAAATGCCACAACTATGCAATCTTCTCCTTCAGATTATTATTGTCACACTCCATTGTACTCCTATGCCCAGCTCCCTGCTCTTGTTTTTGTTGAGGGTCCTGGAGCCTCTGCTGAAAAGGCCTATAGATAATAAAGTGTACTGGGTGTCTGTTCAATTTTTTTTTTTATTTCCCGGTTGCAAGTAATTATCTCAGTGTTTCTAAAATCAATGCCTTTCCTGTAATCTATAATTCAAAAAGATTGACATATGTTCTCTTTCATGCTGTTGTTTCAGTTGCGGCTCCGGGACCCTCGTATTAACAAGGCCTGAGGATAAATAAGTGTAACCAGTGTTTAATGAATGTTTTTTTCTATTACACGGGTCATATAAATGATCTGTGGCTTTCTAAAAACAGAATTTATGTTTACCTGATAAATTACTTTCTCCAACGGTGTGTCCGGTCCACGGCGTCATCCTTACTTGTGGGATATTCTCTTCCCCAACAGGAAATGGCAAAGAGCCCAGCAAAGCTGGTCACATGATCCCTCCTAGGCTCCGCCTACCCCAGTCATTCGACCGACGTTAAGGAGGAATATTTGCATAGGAGAAACCATATGGTACCGTGGTGACTGTAGTTAAAGAAAATAAATTATCAGACCTGATTAAAAAAACCAGGGCGGGCCGTGGACCGGACACACCGTTGGAGAAAGTAATTTATCAGGTAAACATAAATTCTGTTTTCTCCAACATAGGTGTGTCCGGTCCACGGCGTCATCCTTACTTGTGGGAACCAATACCAAAGCTTTAGGACACGGATGAAGGGAGGGAGCAAATCAGGTCACCTAAATGGAAGGCACCACGGTTTGCAAAACCTTTCTCCCAAAAATAGCCTCAGAAGAAGCAAAAGTATCAAACTTGTAAAATTTGGTAAAAGTGTGCAGTGAAGACCAAGTCGCTGCCCTACATATCTGATCAACAGAAGCCTCGTTCTTGAAGGCCCATGTGGAAGCCACAGCCCTAGTGGAATGAGCTGTGATTCCTTCGGGAGGCTGCCGTCCGGCAGTCTCGTAAGCCAATCTGATGATGCTTTTAATCCAAAAAGAGAGAGAGGTAGAAGTTGCTTTTTGACCTCTCCTTTTACCGGAATAAACAACAAACAAGGAAGATGTTTGTCTAAAATCCTTTGTAGCATCTAAATAGAATTTTAGAGCGCGAACAACATCCAAATTGTGCAACAAACGTTCCTTCTTTGAAACTGGTTTCGGACACAGAGAAGGTACGATAATCTCCTGGTTAATGTTTTTGTTAGAAACAACTTTTGGAAGAAACCCAGGTTTAGTACGTAAAACCACCTTATCTGCATGGAACACCAGATAAGGAGGAGAACACTGCAGAGCAGATAATTCTGAAACTCTTCTAGCAGAAGAAATTGCAACTAAAAACAAAACTTTCCAAGATAATAACTTAATATCAACGGAATGTAAGGGTTCAAACGGAACCCCCTGAAGAACTGAAAGAACTAAATTGAGACTCCAAGGAGGAGTCAAAGGTTTGTAAACAGGCTTAATTCTAACCAGAGCCTGAACAAAGGCTTGAACATCTGGCACAGCTGCCAGCTTTTTGTGAAGTAACACAGACAAGGCAGAAATCTGTCCCTTCAGGGAACTTGCAGATAATCCTTTTTCCAATCCTTCTTGAAGGAAGGATAGAATCTTAGGAATCTTAACCTTGTCCCAAGGGAATCCTTTAGATTCACACCAACAGATATATTTTTTCCAAATTTTGTGGTAAATCTTTCTAGTTACAGGCTTTCTGGCCTGAACAAGAGTATCGATAACAGAATCTGAGAACCCTCGCTTCGATAAGATCAAGCGTTCAATCTCCAAGCAGTCAGCTGGAGTGAAACCAGGTTCGGATGTTCGAACGGACCCTGAACAAGAAGGTCTCGTCTCAAAGGTAGCTTCCAAGGTGGAGCCGATGACATATTCACCAGATCTGCATACCAAGTCCTGCGTGGCCACGCAGGAGCTATCAAGATCACCGACGCCCTCTCCTGATTGATCCTGGCTACCAGCCTGGGGATGAGAGGAAATGGCGGGAACACATAAGCTAGTTTGAAGGTCCAAGGTGCTACTAGTGCATCCACTAGAGCCGCCTTGGGATCCCTGGATCTGGACCCGTAGCAAGGAACTTTGAAGTTCTGACGAGAGGCCATCAGATCCATGTCTGGAATGCCCCACAGCTGAGTGACTTGGGCAAAGATTTCCGGATGGAGTTCCCACTCCCCCGGATGCAATGTCTGACGACTCAGAAAATCCGCTTCCCAATTTTCCACTCCTGGGATGTGGATAGCGGACAGGTGGCAGGAGTGAGACTCCGCCCATAGAATGATTTTGGTCACTTCTTCCATCGCTAGGGAACTCCTTGTTCCCCCCTGATGGTTGATGTACGCAACAGTTGTCATGTTGTCTGATTGAAACCGTATGAACTTGGCCCTCGCTAGCTGAGGCCAAGCCTTGAGAGCATTGAATATCGCTCTCAGTTCCAGAATATTTATCGGTAGAAGAGATTCTTCCCGAGACCAAAGACCCTGAGCTTTCAGGGATCCCCAGACCGCGCCCCAGCCCATCAGACTGGCGTCGGTCGTGACAATGACCCACTCTGGTCTGCGGAATGTCATCCCTTGTGACAGGTTGTCCAGGGACAGCCACCAACGGAGTGAGTCTCTGGTCCTCTGATTTACTTGTATCTTCGGAGACAAGTCTGTATAATCCCCATTCCACTGACTGAGCATGCACAGTTGTAATGGTCTTAGATGAATGCGCGCAAAAGGAACTATGTCCATTGCCGCTACCATCAACCCGATCACTTCCATGCACTGAGCTATGGAAGGAAGAGGAACGGAATGAAGTATCCGACAAGAGTCTAGAAGCTTTGTTTTTCTGGCCTCTGTCAGAAATATCCTCATTTCTAAGGAGTCTATTATTGTTCCCAAGAAGGGAACCCTTGTTGACGGAGATAGAGAACTCTTTTCCACGTTCACTTTCCATCCGTGAGATCTGAGAAAGGCCAGGACTATGTCCGTGTGAGCCTTTGCTTGAGGAAGGGACGACGCTTGAATCAGAATGTCGTCCCAGTAAGGTACTACAGCAATGCCCCTTGGTCTTAGCACAGCTAGAAGGGACCCTAGTACCTTTGTGAAAATCCTTGGAGCAGTGGCTAATCCGAAAGGAAGCGCCACAAACTGGTAATGCTTGTCCAGGAATGCGAACCTTAGGAACCGATGATGTTCCTTGTGGATAGGAATATGTAGATACGCATCCTTTAAATCCACCGTGGTCATGAATTGACCTTCCTGGATGGAAGGAAGAATAGTTCGAATGGTTTCCATCTTGAACGATGGAACCTTGAGAAACTTGTTTAAGATCTTGAGATCTAAGATTGGTCTGAACGTTCCCTCTTTTTTGGGAACTATGAACAGATTGGAGTAGAACCCCATCCCTTGTTCTCTTAATGGAACAGGATGAATCACTCCCATTTTTAACAGGTCTTCTACACAATGTAAGAATGCCTGTCTTTTTATGTGGTCTGAAGACAACTGAGACCTGTGGAACCTCCCCCTTGGGGGAAGCCCCTTGAATTCCAGAAGATAACCTTGGGAGACTATTTCTAGCGCCCAAGGATCCAGAACATCTCTTGCCCAAGCCTGAGCGAAGAGAGAGAGTCTGCCCCCCACCAGATCCAGTCCCGGATCGGGGGCCAACATTTCATGCTGTCTTGGTAGCAGTGGCAGGTTTCTTGGCCTGCTTTCCCTTGTTCCAGCCTTGCATTGGTCTCCAAGCTGGCTTGGCTTGAGAAGTATTACCCTCTTGCTTAGAGGACGTAGCACTTTGGGCTGGTCCGTTTCTACGAAAGGGACGAAAATTAGATTTATTTTTTGCCTTGAAAGGCCGATCCTGAGGAAGGGCGTGGCCCTTACCCCCAGTGATATCAGAGATAATTTTTTCAAGTCAGGGCCAAACAGCGTTTTCCCCTTGAAAGGAATGTTAAGTAGCTTGTTCTTGGAAGACGCATCAGCCGACCAAGATTTCAACCAAAGCGCTCTGCGCGCCACAATAGCAAACCCAGAATTCTTAGCCGCTAACCTAGCCAATTGCAAAGTGGCGTCTAGGGTAAAAGAATTAGCCAATTTGAGAGCATTGATTCTGTCCATAATCTCCTCATAAGGAGGATAATCACTATCGACCGCCTTTATCAGCTCATCGAACCAGAAACATGCGGCTGTAGCGACAGGGACAACGCATGAAATTGGTTGTAGAAGGTAACCCTGCTGAACAAACATCTTTTTAAGCAAATCTTCTAATATTTTATCCATAGGATCTTTGAAAGCACAACTATCCTCTATGGGTATAGTGGTGCGTTTGTTTAAAGTGGAAACCGCTCCCTCGACCTTGGGGACTGTCTGCCATAAGTCCTTTCTGGGGTCGACCATAGGAAACAATTGTTTAAATATGGGGGGAGGGACGAAAGGAATACCGGGCCTTTCCCATTCTTTATTAACAATGTCCGCCACCCGCTTGGGTATAGGAAAAGCTTCTGGGAGCCCCGGCACCTCTAGGAACTTGTCCATTTTACATAGTTTCTCTGGGATGACCAACTTGTCACAATCATCCAGAGTGGATAATACCTCCTTAAGCAGAATGCGGAGATGTTCCAACTTAAATTTAAATGTAATCACATCAGGTTCAGCTTGTTGAGAAATGTTCCCTGAATCAGTAATTTCTCCCTCAGACAAAACCTCCCTGGCCCCATCAGACTGGGTTAGGGGCCCTTCAGAAACATTATTATCAGCGTCGTCATGCTCTTCAGTATCTAAAACAGAGCAGTCGCGCTTACGCTGATAAGTGTTCATTTTGGCTAAAATGTTTTTGACAGAATTATCCATTACAGCCGTTAATTGTTGCATAGTAAGGAGTATTGGCGCGCTAGATGTACTAGGGGCCTCCTGAGTGGGCAAGACTCGTGTAGACGAAGGAGGGAATGATGCAGTACCATGCTTACTCCCCTCACTTGAGGAATCATCTTGGGCATCATTGTCATTGTCACATAAATCACATTTATTTAAATGAATAGGAATTCTGGCTTCCCCACATTCAGAACACAGTCTATCTGGTAGTTCAGACATGTTAAACAGGCATAAACTTGATAACAAAGTACAAAAAACGTTTTAAAATAAAACCGTTACTGTCACTTTAAATTTTAAACTGAACACACTTTATTACTGCAATTGCGAAAAAACATGAAGGAATTGTTCAAAATTCACCAAATTTTCACCACAGTGTCTTAAAGCCTTAAAAGTATTGCACACCAAATTTGGAAGCTTTAACCCTTAAAATAACGTTTTGAACTTTAACCCCTTTACAGTCCCTGGTATCTGCTTTGCTGAGACCCAACCAAGCCCAAAGGGGAATACGATACCAAATGACGCCTTCAGAAAGTCTTTTCTAAGTATCAGAGCTCCTCTCACATGCGACTGCATGCCATGCCTCTCAAAAACAAGTGCGCAACACCGGCGCGAAAATGAGGCTCTGCCTATGCTTTGGGAAAGCCCCTAAAGAATAAGGTGTCTAAAACAGTGCCTGCCGATATTATTATATCAAAATACCCAAATAAAATGATTCCTCAAGGCTAAATATGTGTTAATAATGAATCGATTTAGCCCAGAAAAAGTCTACAGTCTTAATAAGCCCTTGTGAAGCCCTTATTTACGATCGTAATAAACATGGCTTACCGGATCCCATAGGGAAAATGACAGCTTCCAGCATTACATCGTCTTGTTAGAATGTGTCATACCTCAAGCAGCAAGAGACTGCTCACTGTTCCCCCAACTGAAGTTAATTGCTCTCAACAGTCCTGTGTGGAACAGCCATGGATTTTAGTGACGGTTGCTAAAATCATTTTCCTCATACAAACAGAAATCTTCATCTCTTTTCTGTTTCTGAGTAAATAGTACATACCAGCACTATTTCAAAATAACAAACTCTTGATTGAATAATAAAAACTACAGTTAAACACTAAAAAACTCTAAGCCATCTCCGTGGAGATGTTGCCTGTACAACGGCAAAGAGAATGACTGGGGTAGGCGGAGCCTAGGAGGGATCTTGTGACCAGCTTTGCTGGGCTCTTTGCCATTTCCTGTTGGGGAAGAGAATATCCCACAAGTAAGGATGACGCCGTGGACCGGACACACCTATGTTGGAGAAATCAATGCCTTTCCTGTAATCTTTTATTCAAAAGGATGACATATCTCCTCTTTCATGCTGTTGTTTCGGTTGAGCCTCCGGGACCCTCGTATTAAAAAGGCCTGAGCATAAATAAGTGTCACGGCTGTGTAATCAATTTTTTTTTCTAAATTCACGGTTGCAAATAATGATCTGTGGCTTTCTAAAATCAATGCCTTTCCTGTAATCTTTTATTCAAAAGGATGACATATCTCCTCTTTCATGCTGTTGTTTCGGTTGAGGCTCCGGGACCCTCGTATTAAAAAGGCCTGAGCATAAATAAGTGTCACGGCTATGTAATCAATTTTTTTTTCTAAATTCACGGTTGCAAATAATGATCTGTGGTTTTCTAAAATCAATGCCTTTCCTGTAATCTTTTATTCAAAAGGATGACATATCTCCTCTTTCATGCTGTTGTTTCGGTTGAGGCTCCGGGACCCTCGTATTAAAAAAGCCTGAGCATAAATAAGTGTCACGGCTGTGTAATCAATTTTTTTTTCTAAATTCACGGTTGCAAATAATGATCTGTGGGTTTCTAAAATCAATGCCTTTCCTGTAATCTTTTATTCAAAAGAATGACAGTACTACCAAAATACAGCCAATGAAGGGCCTTAGGAAGACTGGGCCAAGGTTGGATTGTAGTATTTGGTTAGGCTAATCATGATGGCCATGTAGACCACCACCACCGAGAGTCCTGGAAATAACAGGGATGATGAGATGAAAGAGCTAAGAATAGTAGAACTTGAAACAACAGAGTTAGCCATTGGCTTTGGGTGCGGCTATTCATGCAGGCCATATAGAGCTGACAACATTCGGTGTCGTATCAGCTATTAAACTAATAAGAACAGTACTACCAAAATACAGACAATGAAGGGCCTTAGGAAGACTGGGCCAAGGTTGGATTGTAGTATTTGGTTAGGCTAATCATGATGGCAATGTAGACCACCATGTAGTAATAAGAACAGTACTAGCAAAATACAGCCAATGAAGGGCCTTAGGAAGACTGAGCCAAGGTTGGATTGTAGTATTTGGTTAGGCTAATCCTGATGGCCATGTAGACCACCACCACCGAGAGTCCTGGAAGTAACAGGGATGATGAGATGAAAGTGCTAAGAATAGTAGAACTTGAAACAACAGAGTTAGCCATGGGTGTTAGTGCAAAACCGCTTGGCTTTTTTTTGGCTTTGGGTGCGGCTATTCATGCAGGCCATATAGAGCTGACAACATTCTGTGTCGTATCAGCTATTAAACTAATAAGAACAGTACTAGCAAAATACAGCCAATGAAGGGCCTTAGGAAGACTGAGCCAAGGTTGGATTGTAGTATTTGGTTAGGCTAATCCTGATGGCCATGTAGACCACCACCACCGAGAGTCCTGGAAGTAACAGGGATGATGAGATGAAAGAGCTAAGAATAGTAGAACTTGAAACAACAGAGTTAGCCATGGGTGTTAGTGCAAAACCGCTTGGCTTTTTTTTGGCTTTGGGTGCGGCTATTCATGCAGGCCATATAGAGCTGACAACATTCGGTGTCATATCAGCTATTAAACTAATAAGAACAGTACTACCAAAATACAGCCAATGAAGGGCCTTAGGAAGACTGGGCCAAGGTTGGATTGTAGTATTTGGTTAGGCTAATCATGATGGCCATGTAGACCACCATAGTAATAAGAACAGTACTAGCAAAATACAGCCAATGAAGGGCCTTAGGAAGACTGAGCCAAGGTTGGATTGTAGTATTTGGTTAGGCTAATCATGATGGCCATGTAGACCACCACCACCGAGAGTCCTGGAAGTAACAGGGATGATGAGATGAAAGTGCTAAGAATAGTACTACTTGAAACAACAGAGTTAGCCATGGGTGTTAATCCAAGACCGCTTGGATTTATTTTTTATTGGGTGCAGCTAATCATGCAGGCCATATAGAGCTGACAACATTCGGTGTTGTATCAGCTATAAAAATAATAAGAACTGTACTATCAAAATACAGACAATGAAGGGCCTATGAAGACTGAGCAAAGGTTGGATTGTAGTATTTTGTTCGGCTAATCATGATGGCCATGTAGACCGCCCGTAACAGGGATGAAAGTGCTAAGAATAGTACTAATTGAAACAACAGAGTTAGCCATGGGTGTTAGTCTAAGACCACTCGGCTTTTTTTTGGGGTTTGGGTGCAGCTAATCATGAAGGACAGATAGACCTGCCACCATTTGGTGTTGTAACAGGTATGAAAATGCAAAGAACAGTACTACATAACACAACCTACTTACCATGGGTCCCAGAACATATGTTTGGTTGTTATATTTTGTAAGGGTAATCATGCAGGCCATATAGACCTCCACCGATAGGGTGAGTACGAATAACAGCTATTAAAATGCGAAGGACATTACTAATTAACACAACATAGTTACCATGGGTCGCAGACCAAGAGCAGATGTCTTATTATTATATTTTGTATGGGTAATCATCCAGGCCGTATAGACCTCACCAAATAGGGGGAGTTACAGAGATTAAAGTGCTAAGAATGGCAGTACTTAAAACACAACCTCGTTAAAATAGGTAGCAGACCACATGTCTTATTATTATAATTTTTCAGGGTAATCTGGCAGGCCATATAGAACTCCCACGATAGGGGGGGGGGGACAGGGATTAAAGTGCTAAGAAAAGTACTAATTGACACAAGCTAGTTGGGTCCAAGAACTCATGTTTGATTATTAGAATTTATTAGGGTAATTATATATCTAACAAATATATCTATTTCTCTTCTATCGATTCTATCTAACTATCAATCTATGTATATCTATCTATCCTATCTATCACTATCAATCTATCTTCTGTCCGGGATGTTTTGAGACAGCCACTTTGGGAATGTTAGTTGATTTAGACCCATTATGGCTTAAAAGCAGACTCTGCATCAACTATGTAATTTTCCATGGGAGTTTTGCCAGGGATCCCCCTCCAGCATGCAACAGTCCAGGTGTTAGGACCCTTGAAACAACTTTTCCATCACTATTGTGGCCAGAAAGAGTCCTTGTAGGTTTTAAAGTTCGCCTGCCTATTGAATTCAATGGCGGTTCACGTGATTCGCGCGTTCGCGAACAATACCGGAAGTTCGAGCCCGCGGTTCGCGAACCGAAAATTTTAGGTTCGCGACATCACTATATGCCAACAGAAAGTGGTAAAAGGACAGATGATGTGCCAGAGAAGGCTACACTAAAGGTCTGGTTAGACAGGGAGGAGGAGAACCACAATAGGATTGTGTCATAGATGCCAAAGGATTTAATGGTTTGTAAATAGATGGTAGTCAACAGTGTCAAAGGCTGCAGATAGATTGAGAAGGATTAACAGAGAAAAGTGGCCTTTTGGTTTTGCTGTAAGTAGGTCATTAGTAACCTTAATGATTGTTGTTTCTGGGGAGTGATGGAAGTGGAATCCATATTGCAATAGATCAAGGAGGGAGTCAAATGTGAGGAAATGTGATAAACATGTATATGCAAGCCTTTCCTGAAATTTTCAGGCCAGTGGAGTAGAGAAATAGGGTGGTAGTTTATAGGTATGATGGATCAAGAGAAGATTGTTTGAGGATAGGTGTGAGGAAGAGATTAAAATTATGTGTGAGGATTGGCGTAAGGGTAGCAGAGAGGGAGGGAAGTAGTTGTGAGGATCAAAGGTAGTGAAGTGAGAGTAAGATATAAGGGCAGAAACTTCTTCCTCATTAGCAGGGGCTAAAGAGCTGAATTTGTGGCTATGTGGATTTTAGACGTTAGCAAATAGTTGAGAGGATGGAGACTAGTTTTATGTTGTGAAGTGGTTAGCAAAATCTTGAGCTGAGAGAGAAGTGTTAATAAGAGCTGGGGTGGGTGGAGAAGGATGTTAAAATTGGAGAACAGACATTTTGGGTTTTTAAGAAGGTGTATAGAAAAGTATAGAGAAGTAATCCTGTTTAGAGAGGTTAAGGGCAGAATATTAGGAGATTAAGATGAACTTCTAGTGAAGAAAGTCAGCAGAACACTTGGATTTTCTCCAATTTTACTCAACAGTGCAAGAACATCTGTGTAGGTAGCATGTTAGAGGAGTATGCAAGGGTTGAGGTTTAATGCGTAAATTGCGAGCTATGGTAGAGGTGTCAAATTATCAAGGACTGCAAGAGTAGAATTATAATAACAGATTGGTAGCTAAAAATCAGATCAAAGGATCATCCATCTTTGTGAGTGTTACAGTTGGTTCATTGTGATAGACCATAAGAGGAAGTGAGCAGGAGAGGTTTGTTTTGAAGCAGGTGCAGTGGAATTATCAACAGGGAGGTTGAAATCCCCAAGAATAAGGGCAGGGATGTCTATGGAGAGGAAATAAAGTATCCAGGCCGCAATCAATACATTAATTTGAGGAGCCTGGAGGGTGATAGATAACCGCATCATGTAGAGAGAGAGGAAAGAATAAGCAAATCATCAAGGGTAAATTACTTTATAGTAAACTGTCCTTTTAAATACATCTATAAATGACATTAGTGTCTTTGTCTATGCACAAAAGTCTTGAAATAGTGTGAAAATAAAGCCTAAGAGGCCAGTTTTGTGTTTTACAAAGTCCTGTATTAGCAGTCACTAGTGATGTCACAAATTGTTCGCCGGCGAATAGTTCCCAGCGAACATAGTTTGTTCGCGTTCGCAGCGGCGGGCGAACATATGCGATGTTCGATCCGCCCCCTATTCATCATCATTGAGTAAACTTTGACCCTGTATCTCACAGTCTGCAGACACATTACAGCCAATCAGCAGCAGACACTCCCTCCCAGACCCTCCCAGCTCCTGGGCAGAAGCCATTTTAGATTCATTCTGATCCTGCATTGTTAGTGAGAGGAGGGACAGTGTAGCTGCTGCTGATTTTTTAGGGATATTGATAGCTAGGCTAGTGTATTCAGTGTCCACCACAGTCCACATCTGATCTCTGCTGTTTGGACAGCACCCCAAAAAGCCCTTTTTAGGGCTACAACATCAGTCGCTTTTTTTTTATTTATTGCCTGTGTAATTTTGACTGTGAAACATCAGTCTGCTAGTGTTATATAATTGCAGTTGCCTGCCTGCAGTGCCACCACTCATATCTGTTGTAACAGTAGTGTAAATTTTAAAAAACAAACTTTTTTGACTGTGAAACATCAGTCTGCTAGTGTAATCTAATTGCAGTTGCCTGCCTGCCAGCGTGTGTGCCAGGCCCACTTGCCAACTAGTGCCACCACTCATATCTGTTGTAACAGTAGTGTAAATATTTTTTTATTTTTTTTTTAAATTTGAATGTGAAACATCAGTCTGCTAGTGTAATCTAATTGCAGTTGCCTGCCTGCCAGCGTGTGTGCCAGGCCCACTTGCCAACTAGTGCCACCACTCATATTTGTTGTAACAGTAGTGTAAATATTATAAAAAAAAACTTTTTTGACTGTGAAACATCAGTCTGCTAGTGTAATTTAATGGCAGTTGCCTGCCAGTGTGTTTGCCAGGCCCACTTGCCAACTAGTGCCACCACTCATATTTGTTGTAACAGTAGTGTAAATATTTTAAAAAAAAACTTTTTTGACTGTGAAACATCAGTCTGCTAGTGTAATCTAATTGCAGTTGCCTGCCTGCCAGCGTTTGTGCCAGGCCCACTTGCCAACTAGTGCCACCACTCATAATTGTTGTAACAGTAGTGTAAATATTTTAAAAAAAACTTTTTTGATTGTGAAACATCAGTCTGCTAGTGTAATCTAATTGCAGTTGCCTGCCTGCTAGCGTGTGTGCCAGGCCCACTTGCCAACTAGTGCCACCACTCATATTTGTTATAACAGTAGTGTAAATATTTTTTTAAAAAACTTTTTTGACTGTGAAACATCAGTCTGCTAGTGTAATCTAATTGCAGTTGCCTGCCTGCCAGCGTGTGTGCCAGGCCCACTTGCCAACTAGTGCCACCACTCATATTTGTTATAACAGTAGTGTCAATATTTTAAAAAAAAACTTTTTTGACTGTGAAACATCAGTCTGCTAGTGTAATCTAATTGCAGTTGCCTGCCTGCCTGCCAGCGTGTGTGCCAGTCCCACTTGCCAACTAGTGCCACCACTCATATTTGTTGTAACAGTAGTGTAAATATTTAAAAAAAAAAACTTTTTTGACTGTGAAACATCAGTCTGCTAGTGTAATCTAATTGCAGTTGCCTGCCTGACAGCGTGTGTGCCAGGCCCACTTGCCAACTAGTGCCACCACTCATATTTGTTGTAACAGTAGTGTAAATATTTAAAAAAAATACTTTTTGGACTGTGAAACATCAGTCTGCTAGTGTAATCTAATAGCAGTTGCCTGCCTGCCAGCGTGTGTGCCAGGCCCACTTGCCAACTAGTGCCACCACTCATATCTGTTGACTCTGTCTGGGAAATTATCTATCTATCTATCTATCAAATCTATCTATTGATCTATCAAATCTATCTATCGTATCTATCGTATCTATCAAATGTATCTATTGCATCTATTGATCTTTCTATCTAATCTATGTATCTATCTATCTATCTATCTATCAAATCTATCTCGTGGCAATGGGGAGTTTGCGGTTGTGCAAATGGACTGTTTGCGGTTGTTTGCGGTGCGTTAAACGGGGAGTTTGGTCTGTCACTGTGAAGCGGGCGTAACCCTTACACTACCCGATCAATACAACATCATACCTGATGGTTTAAAGCTCGTTATTCCAAACAATTTAGGAATGTTAGGTGATTTATGCCCTTTATGGATTAAAACCAGACTCTGCATCAACTATGCAATTTTCCGTGGGAGTTTTGACATGGATCCCCCTCCGGCATGCCACAGTCCAGGTGTTAGTACCCTTGAAACAACTTTTCCATCACTATTGTGGCCAGAAAGAGTCCCTGTGTGTTTTAAAATTCGCCTGCCTATTAAAGTCAATGGCGGTTCGCCCGGTTCGCCCGTTCGCAAACAGTTGCGGAAGTTCGCGTCCGCCGTTCGCGAACCGAAATTTTTAGGTTCACGACATCACTAGCAGTCACAATGACTTTAACAAAGTTTTACACTTAATATTTCAAGTGCAATGTGATTATTGCTCAAGTGCAAGAATTATTTATAGACTTGTAATACAAGCCTGAGTTTCTTGAGTTGACTGTTCCTTTAAAAGAGTAGTTTACTGTACTTTTTCTCTTTTTTATCTGAAGAAAATGTTTAAAAATGCGCTAGCCAGTGAGCATTAGAGTCCAAAGTCTTAGCTGTAGATAATCACACACTTCCTATTAGTTTTGCCTTACAAACAGTTTTTACCTAACCCTTTTTATGCAATAAATGTAATATAGTAACCTCTTTTCTTCCTTTACGAATGATAGAAAAAAAAATCAAGTAATACGGCCATTTAAAAAAAATAAACTTTCTTATGACTCATTTTTTTACTATGTTTTCGTTGATCTCTAGAATACGTTTTGGCTTATTGAACTTGGCATATCTTGGCCGTTTGCCCTTTTTTCAATGCTTACGTTCTAATGCATCCTCAGTTTGCATGTTGAAAAATACAATCATTTCCTGGTTTAATAAAAAGTAATAACTATAGCCCAAATCATAAGTGAAGCAATGAAACTTATGCACTATTAAAATAACAGTGTTAAACTGTCCATTTAAAACTGCAGTTACTTATAAATATACTGTGAACATGTCAATTATAAAAAAAAATAACTAAAAATGATTTAAAGTGATGAAATACATGTAATTAATTAATATTATTTATTAGGAGGTAAACAATTGAATTTTCCAATGGATTAAAATGGCCTCAAAATTAAAACTAGGAATCAAGTACTTTGGCCTACATTCATACATAGCGCTGCGGAATCTGTTGGCGCTCTACAAATAACCGATAATAATAATAATAATACACTCTCATGTGGTTGTAGAGAGCCTCATTGTAAATGTGAGAAAACATTTGAAATTCATTGATCAATACTTCACCTATCTTTCCCAGTGTCATTAGTGGGCGTTCCTGTTATAACATCTATATTTGTATGAGTCGCCTAATACATGAAATCTCACACATCAAACGGGAACCTCTAACAACATGGAAAAACACTAGTTACAACCATACCAATCAGAAAACATGCTTGCAAACGGTTTATATAAATGTTAGGTATGCAATTATTTTTGTTACAGCTTTCTTATTGTGAAGTTGTCTTGCTGGATAGAACAAAAATTGTCTCAAGGCACTAGACCAGGCTGTTCTGGTGCATTCTAGAAGCAGAATAGGATTTTTTTTAACCTACAGTTCTGCGCAGCAAGTAGAATTCACAAAGGCTCTAATGTCCCTGTGAAGTATCTCATTGGGTAGTTCTGTCTTATAATTCTAAAGCTGAAAAAGTTGTCTATTTTTTATTTGTATTTTATTTCTCTATATCCCTCTTCTTTTCTTGTATATGTCAGAATGGGCTGTTTCATTGAGAGTTTTTTTTCCATTTTAATGTATCTGTAATATTGGAATGACATTTTTGTGATACCATTATCTATCCCAGTGGAACTTGTTCCATGTGCTAAGACATGAAAGGGCCACAAGGTTGATTATATTGGAGCCTAACCTGTAACTTGCAGCTGTGACATGTGGCGGGTATAAATCTTTATAAATTCTGTCATTTTAGAGTTGCGATGTTGAGGAGAGATTTTCAATGAAATATTAGTTTCACTATTGGCCTTTTTTTAATCTAGGCCTTTGAGTTTAAATTTGCTATTGCCATCTCTAACCTTCTGGTTAAAACTTTTTGGATTTAAAAACTGTTAAGTTTAATGGGTTACATTGTTTTTATCATATATGTCATTTAAAAAGCCAGAAAATTAAAAGGAATTTTTTTTAATGCCAGAGCGTGAGTCATTCAAATATCCAAACTCTAGGAAATTCAAACCTTAAATTCCCGCCCCTACCTGGAAATTTACATTTTTTCTAATGAATTTTTATGTTTTCTTTCTGGATCTAGCTACGACCACCTAATGAAAGAGGGTTCCATTTCACAATTAGATTGATAGTTTATATCCCTCGTTCTTAGGAACCAACATTAAGTTTAAATCTATGCCTCCATCTTCCCACAGCTTCAGTAGCAGTGGTGTTCTCTTAATGTTGATGCTCAAGAGAAGCAAAATATCACAGAGATTACGAGTTTTGCGGTAACAGGGGTGCGTTGCTAACGAGCATTTTTTTTCAACGCTCCCTTAAGACAACGCTGGTATTACAGGTTTTTTTAAACCCGGCGTTAGCTGCAAAAAGGTGAACGTAGAGCAAAATTTAGCTCCACATCTCACCTCAATACCAGAGTTGCTAACGGTAGCGGTGAGCTGGCAAAACGTGCTTGTGCACGATTTCCCCATAGGAAACAATGGGGCGGATTCAGCTGAAAAGAAACCTAACACCTGCAAAAAAGCAGCGTTCAGCTCCTAACGCAGCCCCATTGATTCCTATGGGGAAATAAAATTTATGTCTACATCTAACACCCTAACATAAACCCCGAGTCTAAACACCCCTAATCTTACACTTATTAAACCTGAATCTGCCGTCCCCGACATCGCCGACACTTGCATTATATTATTACCCCCTAATCTGCCGCTCCGGACACCGCCGCCACCTACATTATACCTATGAACCCCTAATCTGCTGCCCCTAACATCGCCAACACCTACATTATATTTATTAACCCCTAATCTGCCCCCCCCACTTCGCCGCTACTATATTAAATTTATTAACCCCTAAACCTAGTCTCACACCCCCATAACTTAAATATAATTTAAATAAAACGAAATAAAATTACTACAATTGAATAAATTAATCCTATTTAAAACTAAATACTTACCTATGAAATAAACCCTAAGATAGCTACAATGTAACTAATAGTTACATTGTAGCTAGCTATGGGTTTATATTTATTTTACAGGCAACTTTGTATTTATTATAAATAGGTAGAATAGTTATTAAATAGTTATTAACTATTTAATAACTACCTAGTTAAAATAAGTACAAATTTACCTGTAAAATAAATCCTAACCTAAGTTACAATTACACCTAACACTACACTATACACTATAAATTAATTTACTAAATTACCTACAATTTAATACAATTAAATTAAATAAACTTAAGTACAAAAAAAACAAACACTAAATTACAGAAAAACTAATTACACCTACTCTAATCCCTCTAGCAAAATAAAAAAGCCCCCCAAAATAATAAAATTCCTTACCCTATACTAAATTACAAATAGCCCTTAAAAGGGCTTTTTGCGGGGCATTACCCCAAAGTAATCAGCTCTTTTACCTGTAAAAAAAAATACAATACCCCCCACATTAAAACCCACCACTTACACTCCCAACCCTACTCTAATTCCACCCAATCCTCCCTTAATAAAACCTAACACTACCCCCTTGAAGATCACCATACCTTGAGCTGTCTTCACCCAGCCGGGCACAAGTGATCCTCCAGAGGGGCAGAAGTCTTCATCCGATCCAGGCAGAAGAGGTCCTCCAGATGGGCAGAAGGCTTCATCCAGGCAGCATCTTCTATCTTCATCCATCCGGAGCGGAGCGGGTCCATCTTGAAGCCAGCCGACGTGGAGCATCCTCTTCTTCCAACGACTCCCGACGAATGAAGGTTCCTTTAAATGACGTCATCCAAGATGGCATCCCTTGAATTCCGATTGGCTGATAGGATTCTATCAGCCAATCGGAATTAAGGTAGGAAAAATCCTATTGGCTGATTCAATCAGCCAATAGGATTGAGATCACATTCTATTGGCTGATTGGAAGAGCCAATAGAATGCAAGCTCTCTCCTATTGGCTGATTGGATCAGCCAATAGGATTGAAGTTCAATCCTATTGGCTGATCCAATCAGCCAATAGGATTTTTCCTACCTTAATTTCGATTGGCTGATAGAATCCTATCAGCCAATCGGAATTCAAGGGACGCCATCTTGGATGACGTCATTTAAAGGAACCTTCATTCGTTGGGAGTTGTCGGAAGAAGAGGATGCTCCGTGTCGGCTGGCTTTAAAATGGACCCGCTCTGCTCCGGATGGATGAAGATAGAAGATGCCGTCTGGATGAAGCCTTCTGCCCATCTGGAGGACCTCTTTTGCCCGGATCGGATGAAGACTTCTGCCCCTCTGGAGAACCACTTGTGCCCAGCTGGGTGAAGATGGCTCAAGGTAGGGTGATATTTAAGGGGGTAGTGTTAGGTTTTATTAAGGGGGGATTAGGTGGGTTTTAGAGTAGGGTTGGGAGTGTGGGTGGTGGGTTTTAATGTGGGGGGTATTGTACTTTTTTTTACAGGTAAAAGAGCTGATTACCTTGAGGCAATGCCCCGCAAAAAGCCCTTTTAAGGGCTATTTGTAATTTAGTATAGGGTAGGGAATTTTATTATTTTGGGGGGCTTTTTTATTTTGTTAGGGGGATTAGAGTAGGTGTAATTAGTTTAAAATTCTTGTAATTTTATTTTTATTTTCTGTAATTTAGTGTTTGTTTGTTTTTGTACTTTAGTTTATTTAATTTAATTGTATTTAATTTTAGGTAATTTAGTAAATTAATTTAATTATAGTGTAGTGTTAGGTGTAATTGCAACTTAGGTTAGGATTTATTTTACAGGTAAATTTGTACTTATTTTAACTAGGTAGTTATTAAATAGTTAATAGTTAAAATAAATACAAAGTTGACTGTAAAAATATTAACCCTAAGCTAGCTACAATGTAACTATTAGTTATATTTTAGCTAGCTTAGGGTTTATTTTATAGGTAAGTATTTAGTTTTAAATAGGATTAATTTATTTAATTGTAGTAATTTTATTTTGTTTTATTTAAATTATATTTAAGTTAGGGGGGGTGTTATGGTTAGGGTTAGACTTAGGTTTAGGGGTTAATAAATTTAATATAATAGCGTCGATGTTAGGGATGGCAGATTAGGGGTTAATAAAATGTAACTAGTGTTTGCGAGGCGGGAGTGCGGCGGTTTAGGGGTTATTATATATTTATTACAGTGGTGGCGATGTCCGGTCGGCAGATTAGGGGTTAAAAACTTTATTAAAGTGTTTCCGATGTGGGGGGGGGGGGGCTCAGTTTAGGGGTTAATAGGTAGTTTATGGGTGTTAGTGTACTTTGTAGCACTTTAGTTAAGAGTTTTATGTTACGGCGTTAGCCCATAAAACTCTTAACTACTGACTTTTAAATGCGGTAGGAGTCTGGACAGGAGAGGGTCTACCGTTCACTTCTTCCAAGACTCGTAATACCGGTGTTAGACAAATCCCATGGAAAAGATAGGATACGCAACTGACGTAAGGGGATTTGCGGTAAGCTCGAGTCGTGGAAGAAAAGTGAGCGGTACACCTGTACCTGCCAGACTCGTAATACCAGCGGGCATTAAAAAGCAGCGTTGGGACCTCTCAACGCTGCTTTTTAAGGCTAACGCAAGACTCGTAATCTAGCAGTATGTTTCCAATATTAGTGAGGATACTAGGTGGTTTAGGTGTGAATATATTGTTCATCACCATAATTAGCAATGCGAGATTGCACAGTAACACAAAACTACTAGTCTGCCTTCAGCACCTATAGACTATGAGTCTGCAAGGAAATGTGTCATACAAATATGTGTTTCTGTGTGTGTCTATATATTTTAGTTAAAATACATTTTTACATTAAGGATGCCTAAACCAAATACCTTCACTACAGATAAGTATTTTAATGCTTATTGTACCCAACCTGGAAATGTCAAACTTTAACAAATTTTATAATCATAACCCCTTGCCTTAAACTGTTGCTGAATAATTAGCACATTGTTTGGGGCAGTCCTCGGGCCCCACGTTTAAGAAACATGTCCAACTGCATTCAGGGCCAGCAAGGGAACATCTCGTGCCTGTCATTATTATTGTACAACTTCAGCCTCCCCAAGTCCAGGATGCTTTAAGGCCTCTACTTTTGAGGTGACAAAGATCTTAAAAGTACATGAGCCCAAAATTGTTCTTCGCTAAGAAAACAAACATTATGGGGACCCCATGGTTTGTCTTGATCTCCTAGTTTCACTCCAAAGTAGACAAGGTACACATTTCTAATAAAAGTCATTATGTTACATTGATGTTTCTTGATTACCAATTCCCAACAAATGTAGTAAAAGTTATCTGGACTGTTGACACATCCACGGCTAGCCATGTATCACAACTGTCTATAGTACACAGAACACAACAAGAGGCTCACCTTTCAGAATCCTATACAGAGAAAGAAAGGGGTGAATGTCTTCTAGCAAACATTCAAAATACTTTAAAGGAATAGTCTAGACAAAATTAAACTTTCATTATTTAGATAGAGCATGCAATTTTCAGCAACTGTATAATTTACTCCTATTATCATTTTTTCTTTGTTTTCTTGATATCTTTATTTGAAAAAGCAAAAATGTAAGCTTAGGAACTGGCCCATTTTTTGTTCAGCACCTGGGTAGCGCTTGCTGATTGGTGTATAAATGTAGCCAAGAATCGCCTAAATTCTTGTTTTTTCAAATTAAGAAGATACCAAGTGAACAACGAAAAATTGATAATAGGAGTAAATTAGAAAGTTGCTTAAAATTGCATGCGCTATCTGAATAAAACAAGTTTAATTTTGACTAGCTTATTCCTTTAATTCACTGATATTAAACACAGAAATCAGTTCAAAATAAAAAAAAGAAATTGTGCAAAAGACTGGTGGTAGCAGAAATCAGTACTTGGTAACAAAATATCAAGATAGTGAGAAAAAAAAAAAAAACTATGAGTGATATGACATTTGTATTGGGAATTTCTAATTCAGCAGCCAAAAATAAAATAAAAACAGCTAACAGCTTGCAAAGGTATTTTTATTGCAAACATGTTATTATACATACTGTACTTTAAAAAAAGAAATCCATATAACTATATTTTTTACAGTGTGTATAATTATTTTTAATATATTTATTCAGATTTTTTAATAGTTTATACTTAAAGGGATAGTCTATTCAAAAATAAACGCTCATGATTCAGATAGAGCACAGAATTTTAAGTAACTTTCTAATTTACTCCTATTATTAATTTTTCTTTGTATTTATGTTTATTTTAAAAAGCTGGAAAGTAATCTAAGTTGCCGGCCCATTTTTGGTTCATCACCTGGGTAGCACTTGCTGATTGGATGGCTATATTTAAACACCAATCATCAAGCGCTACCCAGGTGCTGATCCAAAAATGGACCAGATTCTAAGCTTACATTCCAGTTTTTTAAAATAAAGATAACAAGAGAACAAAGAGAAATTGATAATAGGAGTATATTAGAAAGTTGCTTAAAAGTGCATGCTCTATCTGAATAATGAAAGTTTCATTTTGACTATACTATCCCTTTATATTTCAATAACACGCACTCAAGATACCAATTCTTCATGTGCGCACATTGACTGTGTTGGTCCTAAATTGCAAACCCCGATTCACATTACGTATATTTTACATTTCTTTGTTCTTCACATAGAAAATAATGAACTTTTTATTATTAAATACATTTCTATATATATCTATAGGAGTAAACAAATCGGTATAGGTATAAATAGATATATATATATAACAATATGTTTTTACAATAAAAATGACATTATCCTGTAATTGGAGAACATTTGAATATTAAATATATACAATAAATATACAGTAAAACACATAAATACTTAACATTTTATGAATAAGTATCCGGTATCTAAAAATACTCAGGGGCACTTTCATTCATTAAACTTTACATTAAAGCTTCTTTTTTTAAAATACTTACCTTTTCTTTATGGAAAGCAGACCTGCGATCCTCCACCCGCAGCTCATGCTGTAGTAAGCAGGTCGATGACGAGTACGAGCTCCTCCAATTATTGTGTGCCTCACGAGTTGGACGTCAAAGGGGGCAGACAACGATTGGAAGAAGCCGGATTCTTCATCGCTGTGCTCACTACAGCAGTATTGCCGGTCTGCTTTCTATAAAGAAAAGTTAAGTATTTTTAAAAAGAGGCTTCAATGTAAATTTTATTGAATGAAACAGCCCCTGTTTTTATGTGTTTTTTAGTATTTTTAGATACCGGGCACTTATTCATTAAACGTAACATTCACTTTAAATACATCTGTACACACACACACACACACACACATATATATATATATATATATATGTATATATGTGTGTGTATATATTTATGGTAAAGCCATTTGAAGCCATTTTTTTTAACACCTTATACCATATATCGCTGAGCCCTTATAACCTTTTTATTTTTTTAAACTAATTTGTATCAGATAGCGTTATTATGAGTACAAATGTACTTTTACATGTATTTATGTTGTGCTTAGTGCAACTTTTTTCTTCCCCTACCCTTTATGCGAGCTCTCAAGTCGCAATAACACAATGCGCGTAAATTTTGATTGCACTCAAATAAACTTGTTTACTTTAAACTCGTAATACTCGCTCAAAAAGCAGAAAAATGCCCTGATATTGCTCCCGAAGGTTAGCTCCCTTCATAATCTAGTCTTTTATCTGATCAGTGGAATCATAAGAAATATACATGATCAACATAACATAGGTAGTGTTTCTAAAGCTTTTAAAGTTCTTCATTTCATAACCTTTCTATGTTGAAGCAAGGCACAAAATACCGAAAGTTTTTATTTTTAATTTAATATTTTAATTCAATATTTTAGTTTAATAAGTTTATTATTTTTTATGCTCTTAAAGAAAACCTTTAGTGTTATCATTAACAAAAGTTTTGTTTTTTTTCCTTTGAATATATCCATATTAGTGTTTACAAAAAGTTGATTATCCTAAACAATATGAACAAACCAAAGTTAAAGAATTAATTAAGTATCACTAATTAGTTATTTAATTGTAATTCCCTCAAATAATACTCTCATTATTAAACATCTGGTTTCTTCATCACAGATTAGGCCTCCAATGTTTATAATTGTAATTTGAAGCACAGCAAATTAATATGCTGATTTTTGTAATGTTTGTCTTAACCTGTTCAGAGAAATTATGACTACAAATATCTTTTACAAAACATGGTCTAAATAACCAGCTTGTACAAACATCATAAGAGCTGATGCAGTCTCATACAGATGATTAGAACCACTACAGAGGCAATCATGATTAGCACATTGGCTTGAAGCCATATGTTACATATAAACAAAGCATATCGTTGCAAGTTCCTATGCTGTCCCGGGCTAATAAACCCACCTCTGCTCTCACTAATAAGCAGATTCGAGAGCACCAGATGGTTTGTATGAAATACTGTATTTTTCCTTGAGCAAGACAGAATTACAGTATGCTGTTATTAAATCTCAAGAAAAGATTTCCTTCCCCTTAAAGTTAGAAACAAGTAAAAATATGAAAAAAATATACAAGGCATTAAAAAAGAAGATACTGCAATATGTCAGCCATTTGAAATGGCAAGAAAAACATTTGATTTTAAATACAGAAACAAAAATTAAATTACATTTGTGGAGAACTTTTAAATCCATTATATAAATCCATTATAAGTCATAAAGAAAAAGCTTCAACATCATCAAATGGTATAGCTCTTACCCTTTCAGAATATACTTCAAACTATAAAACATCAAATTTGGAATATATTCCTTATCTGTCTAATAATATAAAAGAAAAAACAGTCAACTCGTAGACTAGTAGCACAAAAGTTATGGTTTCCATAAAGATTTATATATGGTGAACAATTAACACCCAGGCATCTACTTATCAAGCCGTCAACTTTCTTGCATTCAACGGCGCCAATACGCTCTCCTAAGATCGCCTAACATTGCGGCCGCGGACCTGAATATGTTCTCCAAAGTTACCAAAAAAGCTGTCAAAAAGCCACGCACCAAGTACGGTGCGATGAGCAGCGGACTGTTGTTAACTTACAGTCATCGATCTCGCTGCTCTTCAGCTTTTTTTCAGCTTTTTTGGTACCCTGTCACTAAACACCCACACTATACTATACTGTTTACCCCCTATACCGCCACTCCCGGACCCCGCCTCACCTAAATAAAGTTATTAACCCCTAAACCACCGCTCCCGAAGCCCACGCAACTCTAATAAATGTATTAACCCCTAAACCGCTGCTCCCGGAGCCCACCACCACCTACATTATACATATTAACCCCTAATCTTGTGCCCCCCTATACCGCCGCCACCTACATAAAGTTATTAACCCCTATCCTGCTGCTCCCGGACCCCACTGCAACTAAATAAAGTGTTTAACCCCTAAACCGCTGCTCCCGGAGCCCACTGCCACCTACATTATATTTATTAACCCCTAATCTGTCCCCCCTACACCGCCGCCACTATATTAAATGTATTAACCCCTAAACCTAAGTCTAACCCTAACCCTAACACCCCCTAAAATAAATATAAATTAAATAAATCTAAATAAATTATTCCTATTTAAAACTAAATACTTACCTATAAAATAATAATATTACCTATAAAATAATTCTATCAGCCAATCGGAATTCAAGGGACGCCATCTTGGATGACGTAATTTAAAGGAACTGTCATTCAGTCATCGGATGTCATTGGAAGAGGATGCTCCACGTCGGATGTTTTGAAGATGGACCACTCCGCGTCAGATGGATGAAGATAGAAGATGACGCCTGGATGAAGACTTCTGCCCGTCTGGAGGATCTCTTCTGCTCGGCTTGGATGAAGACTTCTGCCCGTCTAGAGGACCACTTCGCCTGGCTTTGTTGAGGACTTCGACCCGGTTGGGTGAAGATGTCTCAAGGTAGGGTGATCTTCAAGGGTTTAGTGTTAGGTTTTTTTTAAGGGGGGATTGGGTGGGTTTTAGAGTAGGGTTGGGTGTGTGAGTGGTGGGTTTTAATGTTGGGGGGGTATTGTACTTTTTTTTTCATGTAAAAGAGCTGATTACTTTGGGGCAATTTTTCGTAATTTAGTATAGGGTAGGGATTTTTATTATTTTGGGGGGCTTTTTTATTTTATTAGGGGGATTAGATTAGGTGTAATTAGTTTAAAAAACTTGTAATTATTTTATTATTTTCTGTAATTTAGTGTTTGGTTTTTTTGTACTTTAGATAATTGTTTTAAATTGT